>NC_054872.1:34664550-34919550 GCF_018320785.1 Cheilinus undulatus | reverse complement strand
AAATAAGAGACAACCCATTATTGAGCATTACTTAGAGAGCAAATACTGCCCATGTTGGATTTAAACCATTCTAACTATTCTAGTAGCTCTCCACTGGTCATCTTATCAAATATACTGTCATTGTGCAAAACTTTGTTTGTCTGCTTGCATTACCATGAATAAACTCTCCATGTTTCTCTAAAGCACGTTCCTGGTTTTCCCTGTGAAAGCCACAATCAACAACAGTTGTTGTGAACCAGGCCATCTGCAGAGTTGCAGATCTGTATGTCTGCACAAAACCATCCATGTCAATGTTGACCATCCCTTAAAACACCTTTAATTTTTATGAATAGAAAATTAGAGTCGTCTGCTTTGAAAAATCTGAATGTTTTCTTACAAAATAGCTATTGATTAATGAAGAGAAAAAACTGTATCATTCAGAGAACTGAAAGGACACACTGACATTATACATCTGAACACTTAGTCAAGTCAGGTCATTCTAGACATTGCTTTTTCATTTGCTGCATGAATATCCAAAAGCATTTTACATGTCTCTTAAAAGGTTAAAAAGAGTAATGTGCAGCATTCAAGCGCACCACCCTAAAGAACAGCAGATGTTTGCTTTTCCAGCACCAGATTATTTTTCCAAGATCCTGATTGGTCAAAAACAACCATAGGGGTGTGTCTGAGGAGCGGAACAATCATATAAAAACCAGGGCTCTACCCAGAGTCCTTCATCAACAGGATCACTCAGCAATCATGAGGTCTCTGGTCTTTGTTCTGCTCATCGGAGCTGCCTGTAAGAACTTCCGCTTCTGCACGTGATGACTATTTGAATCACTGAATGCTAAAAACTTTTCTAGGTTGTTTACTACTTTGTCTCCTGTGTGCTTTCAGTCGCCACTGACGACGACAAGATCGTCGGAGGGTATGAGTGCACACCCTACTCTCAGCCCCATCAGGTCTCCCTGAACTCTGGCTACCACTTCTGTGGAGGCTCCCTGGTCAACGAGAACTGGGTTGTGTCTGCTGCTCACTGCTACAAGTCGTAAGCACAGTCGTCCTGTTTTCCTGAAGTGCATGCTGGTTCATCTTTGATTGGTCAGTTGTGTGTTTCTCTCTCTAATCCTTTCTTTCTTGTTTTTTTCAGCCGCGTTCAGGTCCGTCTCGGAGAGCACCACATTGGAATCAACGAGGGTACCGAGCAGTGGATCAGCTCTTCCCGCGTCATCCGTCACCCCAACTACGACTCCTGGAACATCGACAATGACATCATGCTGATCAAGCTGAGCCAGCCCGCCACCCTCAACCAGTACGTGCAGCCTGTGGATCTGCCCTCCAGCTGTGCTCCCGCTGGCACCATGTGCTTGGTCTCCGGATGGGGCAACACCATGAGCTCCAGTGAGTAACAAATCTTACGCTGTTTTCTTAACTTCTAAGTCTTGACTGCCTTGTACAGTAAGCCTCAACTTTACATTTCTCTTGTGATTTCCAGCCGCTGACAGCGACAAGCTGCAGTGCCTGAACATCCCCATCCTGTCCGACAGGGATTGCAAAAACTCCTACCCCGGCATGATCACCGATGCCATGTTCTGCGCTGGATACCTGGAGGGAGGCAAGGACTCTTGCCAGGTATGTGATGAAATTTTTAGGCAGCAATAATCATGTGAAAGCCTTCTTGCTTGTCCAACTTTATCACGCTTTTATAACCCATCACTCTGTTCTCAGGGTGACTCTGGTGGCCCCGTTGTGTGCAACGGCCAGCTGCAGGGTGTTGTGTCCTGGGGATACGGATGTGCCGAGAGGGACCACCCCGGCGTCTACGCCAAGGTAAAGCCTAAATATCTCTTCATGACTTCATCAAGTGTCCAGTTAGAATTAACCAGTAAAGCTGCTGTGCTGACAAACCTTGTTCTTTCTCTGTTCACAGGTGTGCATCTTCAACGATTGGCTGGAGAACACCATGGCCAGCTATTAAGCCCTATCTTGTGAAGACCATCTTACTCTGCTGCCTCTTTTGTCTTTCGAACTCCAGTTTGTTATTGTAGAGTTTTGAACAATGCGCAGCCACTTTCCATCTGAGTCAATAAAGTCTTGTAACTTAAATCAAAAAAACATTTTCTCCTCTCATTTTCTAAACCTTTTAGACAAAAGTGTAGATAAATGTGTCATTCTACATCCTAGTGATGCATTTAAAGTTTAGATGTACTGATGCTGGCAGGACCCAGGCAGGGTTCATCTGCATGTTTAGAACAACACAAATATGTGTTTTGAGAAAAGCCTTGGCCGTTTTAACAGAAATAACATAAAGGTGCATTATGAGAAAAAAATATGCATATTTAATGCTACAAACAGCGCACATGGTGATAAAACTGATTAAAACTTCTTTAAGCAGACTGTAACTGCAGAATTCAAAGCTTTATGTGCGCTGGCAACTTACTCACATTACTGTGATGTGTTTGCATGACTTCTGTCACCAATTTTTCCCCATCTATCTGTGTGTGTCTTCGTCTTTGAATAACGATATCACTGAAAAATTAAAAGAACATTTGCTCTTGCCAAGCAATCAATGTATAAACTGTTTGGGTTTGACATAAATACCAGCAAAAGAGTCAAATGCATGTGGATTTCAGCCATGGCAGGTACTTCATTGACTCCCACTGGCCACTTAGGTGGGTTAAATTTATTCCTGTGCTTTATTCTAACTTTTTTTGACTTGGTTGTTTGTACCAGTGTTTGTGAACACTGTTACAGTGGTAGATGGTTGTTGCAACAAGGCCTTTATGTATGTAAAGGGGGCAATTTTTCCCCAAAATTACAGACATAGTGCCAGATATGTGCTCACTTTAGACCACAAACTTTGGTTTGGGGAAGGTCAGAGCCTTTAAAAAAACTCAGAGGGTGATTGGATGAACATTCTGTCTGTCACATCTTTACAGGCCAATCAGAGCCACAAAACATGGTGTAGCTGCTACCTAGCTTTACCACTACCGAAGAAGTAAACTCCATAGAGAACTGCATAACACTGCGAGCCATTGCAACTGTAGACATGTCAGTACACGACTTTTGTCGTTTTTGAAAAGAAAACAACTCACTGCTGTTCTTTGTTCTTCTTTAAATGAAGAAATGTCACCAAGTTCTGATAAAACTGGCGCTTTAGCAGCATCCCCTTTCTGGCAGCGACTCCACCGTGCCAGAAAGTACTGTCCCTCGACGCTGATTGGTTCTGTCACTTTCTAACCGGGCCGGACCAGTTCACACAGGAGCTTTTCAAGCTGGATTCACCAGTGAGAAACACGGAAACAGGCGTATCTATCTGCTTTGCAAGGTCAGTTTTCTCCAGGATGGATGAGAAAAAATACTTCAGAGTTGGAAGTACAGTGTTCATTTACATTTCTAAGGATTGTAGATCTAGTTTAATTAGATTTAAGCATGGTAAATGGTAATCCCATATTAATTCAAAGTGGCCAGTAACTTCGAGAAACTACTAGCCACAGTGGCTGCTGAGCAAAAAGTGTTAATGTTAATCCGTAGTTATATGTGTAATCATGATTTTTCAAAATACAAGCAATTTTTCTGACAACCCCAGGGCAGATAAAGCCTCTCACCACATCTATAATTCTCAACGAGTCAGGATCTAAAAGTGGGTCATAGAGCTCTGGAAATGAAAATCATCAACATAAAAAATAGTAAAGCGGCGGGGAAGCTGATGCTGGTTGTCATTCATCATTCAAGACAAAAGAAACAGAAGTGAACAGTTAGATTTTATGCAGCCAATTTAGTACAACATGACACAAATATGACAGAGTACATGAAATATGGATATGTCTTTCTGTCTCTTCAGATAAAAACCTCAGTTTGAGGTGTGAAGCCAACAAGACAACATACTGTGATGTTTTGTTCTGTCTCTAATATGATCATTTTTATTTGGGTGGATGGAAATCTGGTTCCCCATTTGTTGTGCTAGTGTGGGGGCAGACCAGTTGAGACAACTGGTGTAGATTTCTTTTGTAAGTCATACAGTGGGAGTGTTTTTGTCATAACTTGCTGAAACTACTCATACTGGCTTTATTGCAGTTTTTAACCATATTACATGAAAAAATGTCAAATTGCTGAAATGAAATGCATTGAACTGAATACAATTTTTAAAGCAGTTGCTGCAAGGCTGGAGTGAGTCAGTGACTCAGTGTTTGAGAAAAGCTCCACCTGGACCTGAATGAGGCCGAGCTAAGGTCACAATACTGATTACAGCCTTTACAAAACAGGCTGTACTGTAATTTAAAGGCACTTTAGAGCGACAGCATCTCAGACAAATATAATACACATGGTTTCAGTGTTTAAATTCAAACACAAATTTGAACCAGGCTCGTCCTCAGCTCTCCCAGAGAACAGGTCAGTATGACTGGAGGACGAGTCTGCGCTGCTGGTTAATGTAGAGGATGAAGCTCCAACACGGGTCATGAATCTGTGTTTGTGGGAGTTATGAGGATCACCTTCAGAAATCAGAAACATGCGGTTTTAGTCAGTTGAAGGCCCCAGGTGAAGGGCAGAATGAAAAGCATTTTGCTTCAAGCAATCAGAGCAAGCAAAGAATATGTTCTGAAGCATTTCTCACACAAAGACAACACGGCACTCAGAAATAAACAGTGCATGCTCACTACAGGTGCAGTTTCATTTCATCTGACACAATTCATAATCCACTAATCTGTGATTTGATGTTTCTATGTAGATCTACTTATAATTTGCTCAGACAAAGTGGGGCTTTTAGATTTTTTTTTGTCTCAGTAGGAGGTCCAGAGGTCCTTACAAGGGATTTTTTTGAACATTCAACCTATTTTGATGCTGTTTTATGCAACTTTATTCACATTCTAAACACTCATCTTATTTATTGAAATCATTGTAAGCAAACTTTACATTCATTGCACATCTTTGCCTATGTCTTAAGACTCCTTGGTGCATGAGGCCTCAGGCAAGCCTACCTTTTCCTTATGATAAAACCATGGGACATGGGGAGGACACTTATCAGGTCCCTGAGAAAGTATGCAAAAGAGAAGAGAAATGAATACCTTCAAAACAAAAAAGGCTCATAACATGTAAAAAGGTTGGCACATTTGCAATGTAGCACATTAAGACCAACACTAATTATTCTTTTCAGAGTTAGAAAGATGTTTCCCTATCATTCTTTTGTCCTTGAATGTCTTTGCAACTTTCATAGTGACTGAAGCTACAAAGCCGATTTCCTCATCCTGTCTTCTTAGGACTGTTACAACTCATAGAGGAGGAAAAGACTCCTGCCAGCTGTGTAACTCTGCTGTCAAAGTGTACAAGTATCTAAGGCTGTTTTAGTATTCTCTTATACAATCTGAGACTTTATGCTGTAGCCCATGCTTTTTCTCACTGTCTGTGTCTCAGGCTGACTCTGGTGGTCCTGTTGTAACAGTAGGCTGAAGGATTTTGTATCAGGGGGCTTTGATTGTGCAGAGAAGAACTACCCTGAAATCTGTGCCAGGATAGAAAGAAATACAGTCCCCATGGCAAAAATGTTCTCAGCTTTCTTGACACAGAAATGTTCTCAGAACTTGGTGTGACTGAAAGTTTTCAATATACTTTTGCTATTCATGCTTCCCTCTCACTCTTGCATCATTCCCGAATTTTCACAGACTGGCTGCAGAGCACCATGACCACTAACAGCTTAATGATACTTCTATTACAGCTGATTTCTGGACTGTAAAATCCTGTGACCAGGAAGTTCTGTTAACATTTTGGAGGACTAATTAAAAAAAAAGAAGGAAGGAAGAAAGAAGTGCAACACCTATATTTTTCATAAATACACTAAATTTGTACTTCCTCTTTTCTTGACCTTCTGACCTTCAAGAACATCTTGGCAGCTAATGAAACAAGGTTAACAATGTAATGCAATATCAGCACAATCGATAACTCTTAAAATCTAATTTTATTCTCATTATGCTAAACAAAGACCGTACAAGCCATGTTATACAACGATTAGGGAGTGTCTTATTTAGACATGAACTTGATATACAGGTACATCTCAAAAAATAGAATATCATGAAAATTGTCAATATTTTTTGTCACTCATTTCAGAAAGTGAAACCCATATATTATATAGGCTCATTACACATAGAGGGAAATATTTCAAGCCTGAATTTCTTGAAATGTTGATGATTATGGCTTACAGAAATGAAAACCCAAAATTCAATGTCTCAGAAAATTAGAGTATTACATAAGATCAATTAAAAAGGATATTTAAAACAGAAATGTCAGGCTTCTGAAAAGTATGTTCATTTCTATGCCTTCAATACTTGGTTGGGCCTCCTTTTGCATGAATTACTGCATTAATGTGGCATGGCATGGAGGCCATCAGCCTGTGAGACTGCTCTGGTGTAAAGTAAGCCCAGGTTGCTTTGATAGCGGCCATCAGGACATCTGCATTGTTGGGTCTGGTGTCTCTCATCTTCCTCTTGAAAATACCCCATAGATTTTCTGTGTGGTTCAGGTCAGGCCAGTTTGCTGGTCAGTCAAGCACAGTAACACCATGGTCATTGAACCAGCTTTTGGTACCTTTGGCAGTGTGGGCAGGTGCCAAGTCCTGCTGGAAAAATGAAATCAGCATCTCCATAAAGCTTGTCAGCAGAAGGAGGCATGAAGTGCTCTAAAATGTCCTGGTAGATGGCTGCGTTGACTGTGGACTTCAGAAAACACAGTGGACCAACACCAGCAGATGCCATGGCAGCCCAAATCATCACTGACTGTGGAAACTTCACACTGGACCTCAAGCAACATGGACTCTGTGCTTCTCCAATCTTCCTCCAGACTCTGGGACCTTGATTTTCAAATGACATGCAAAATTTACTTTGATCTGAAAAGAGGACTTTGGACCACTGAGCAACAGTCCAGTTCTTTTTCTCCACAGCCCAGTTAAGACGCTTCTGACGTTGTCTCTGGTTCAGGAGTGGCTTGACATGAGGAATGCCACATTTGTAGCCCATGTCTAGGATTGGTCTGTGCATAGTGGCTCTTGATGCGCTGACTCCAGCCTCAGTCCACTCCTTGTGAAGCTCCCCCAAATTCTTGTATGGATTTTGCTTGACAATCCTCTCAAGGCTGCGGTTCTCACTTATGCTGGTGCACCTTTTCCTACCACACTTTTTCCTTCCACTCAACTTTCTATGAATATGCTTGGATACAGCACTCTGTGAACAACCAGCTTCTTTAGCAATGACCTTTTGTGGCTTACCCTCCTTGTGGAGGCTGTCACTGACTGTCTTCTGGACATCTGTCAAGTCTGCAGTCTTCCCCATGATTGTGTAGCCTACTGACTCAGACTGAGAGACCATTTAAAGGCTCAGGAAACCTTTGCAGGTGATTTGAGTTAATTAGCTGATTAGGGTGTGACACCATGACTTTCCAATATTTGAACTTTTTCGCAATATTCTAATTTTCTGAGACATTGAATTTTGGGTTATCTGTAAGCCATAATCATCAAAATTTCAAGAAATAAAGGCTTGAAATATTTCACTCTATGTGTAATGAGTTAATATAATACATGGGTTTCACTTTCTGAAATGAGTGACAAAAAATATTGAACATTTTCATGGTACTCTCATTTTTTTAAATGTACCTGTACAGCCATGTGCATACATTTTAGGGCTTTAATGATTCATCACAGAGCCCTATGTGTCACTACCCAGGGCTGAAGAGAGGGGGGAAGGTGGCAAGAACCCAGCTTGACACACACATTTGTCCCTCGGCAGCCAAGGTCAAGCTCGACAGCATCCTTTTGTCCAGACCTTTTCACTTCTGGTGAAATAGCCAGAACCCACTAGCATTTTTTTGCCCCCCTAGAACGGTGATTTTAATCTTTATTGTCCAAGGCACACCTATGATCAAGGCAAAACTTCAAGGAACACCAAAACCATATCTATACTAAATAGCCTCTTACATGTTACAGTAAATCCAGGCAGGCCACAGAGTCAAGTGCTGCCATATAACTGAGATCAGCTGATCTCACACAAACCCTCATCAGCTGACAGCAAGCTGATTCATTTAGTTATGATGCTATACTCAAACTGCTCTTGCCTGGCAACGCTTTACTGCTCCTTCTGCAAACTATCTTTCACAACCCTCCTCCACCCCAGCTCCTCTTTCATTCTGCCTCTGCCTTCAGCATAAAACTCACCAAATGACCACGTATTTATTTCACATTTAACTAATTTAATCCATTTTTTTTTAATCAAAATAGGTAAAAAGTAACATTTCAAATCATTTGAGAGCATTTGTTTTTGTTTTGTTTGTTTTTTGGAAGGCATCTGGCAACCCTCTCACAGTGTCTTGTGTCCCCCAAGGGGTGCAGATCCCACGCTGAGAATCTAACCAGCATAAACTTGTCTGAAACATGCCTAAAAGTTCCGCACAGTACGATACATGACAAAAAACAGGCTTATGTTGACTAAAAATAACACATAAAATAACATAGGGAGATCTTTCCATGGAATGTATTTTAAGACAATAAAATCAAACCGAAACCCTTTGTTATTTCTTTAATTTGTCAAGAAAATGGGTAATATGTGGACTTTTAATTTGCTCTGTCGTGTCTCCCTGGATTTAGTTGTTTGAGCGGAACTAACGCTCAACGGTTTCTTTTTGAAGCCGGACATATTTGATGACGCACCACCAATGACAACCCCCGTGAATAACGCGTTGACTGTAGTGACCTCTCTTGTCCTAATATCCACGCAACTTAAGTACTTTTGAAACAGATGAAATTCCCTTGGTTACTTTATTCGTGCATATAGTTTAGTTTTTCCCTTCGCTTGTCGCGGAGTCGAGTCTAACCGGACAAGATGCGTCTCACGCTGCAGATGATGATCTCTCACGGCCGGGTGGCCCGGAAGATGGGTCTGGGTCCGCAGTCCCGGATCAATATGCTGCGGAACATTTTGACAGGACTGGTCCGACATGAGAGGATAGAGACCACTCTGGCCCGAGCTGATGAAGTCCGCTTCTACGCTGAAAAGGTAACCATGCTGCTAGCTAGCTGGCTAACAGGACGCTAATGTGATGAGACAGTGTCCAGTAATGTCAACAATAAAGAAGTGGAAGATAAAATTAGAGTTTAACGTTGTTCAGGGTTTTATCAGTGACTGAATATGTAGTGATGGTTTAGCCCAGGGGTATGACCATCAAGAGACAATTATTAACATATCTGAAGTTTCAGGTGATGGCTTGTTAACATTTATTTATGATGAACTAAGAAGACTCGTTTATTTAATTATCATCTTTCAAACATAAATAGTACTCAGCCCATAGTGCGTAATAGGGGAACAACTGATGGGAAATAAAACAAACAAACAAACAAAGGTTGGATATGGAAAGTGTAAAATATTCCAGTTTACTTTATAGCAGGGGTGGGCAACCAGTAGCCCTGGGGCCACATGAGGCCCTCCACCTCACTTAAGTGTGGCACCCGAGTAAACTTCAAACAGCAACACAAATTTTCTTACTTTTGTGCTAAGTTCATATCAATACTAGAAAAGCACTCGGAGAGCGCAGATCTCAGCCATTAGTCGTATCTCCCAATAGTGAAGAATCCTTTAAGAAATTCCTGGATCCGTCCCCCTGTGCCTACCACCACGGCATTCACTGATTACTCCCTACCGGGTGGGGTGGAAACTCGGGGATGCAAAGCATTGGCTTCGCTACGGGTGGACTGTCGTGGCAGAAGCATTGCCTGCTGGTGCCAACAGATGAACTGACAGTCTCACCCATGGTCTCACTGGACGACTGGAAGTCATGGCAGAGGGTGAATATTCCTCTATTCCTCCCAGCATTGTGAGTATTCTCGCTACAATTCGCTGTCTTTCTCTCTGTTATGCTCCGACTCGTTTGAGTAGAAACACCCCCAAAATGCTGCTGGGATTGAAGTTACTCATGTTCGCCATCTCCTGGTGTAAAGTGATAACAGCGCAGGCCTCTGCCATTAGCCCTATCTCCTAATAGTACAGAATGCTTAAAAATATTCCTGAATCCAGACGGTGAAACGAATCACTCTCAAAATCTAATCAGTTCTTTCATATGCCATTTCTGCCATTTCCTGAAAATTTGATCAAAACGTGTCCACAACTTTTTGAGTTATGTTGCTAACAAATGCACAAACGACCACATGTACAAACCCACCCGATCACATAACCTCCTTGGCGGAGGTAATAAAGAAAACATGAATAAACTGTCATGAAAATGGAAACATTTCACTAATAATTTTCTATTACTGGTTTATTACTTTAGAGAAGTTCATAGTTACAGTTGGTAGTAATTGTTTCTGATAAACCTTTCTATCTAAATCATTTAATGAGTTTGTAAAAAATACAGTGCATGTAAATATATTGAAATACCAAGTTACTATTATGTTCACTGCAGTGAAAAAAAAAAACTGAAATTGACTTAATGCTGTGTTTATCTCATAAAATTAATTTATTTTTGCACATGAGCAAAAAAATTAAATGGTATTATAAATGATCGTAAAAGCAAAAAAATCTTCCTTTCACTGAATCAAGGCCAATATCATAAACACTAGAAATAAACAGTACAAAACAACAATTAAATCTAAGGTCACAAATATTTAGTAATTTAAGCACAAAAGAGCCTTTTGTAACAGTGTTTCCAGTAACCAGATGAGAACCTTGCGTCACTTATGGGCTGTGTTAGCAATATTATGATTTGATTTTAATCCGTCAACATCAGTGCTTCATTTTCTGTTTTGTCTTTGTTTTTTTTTTTGTTTGTTTTTTTTTTTTTAATATAGTTCCACATCCAGATGTCAAGGTTTTGATTACAACATCGTGCACACAAGACCACAGAAAAAAATGAAAACGCTGTAGTAAAGTGATTTACTGCACAATAAATCTGTCTCTACAATAAGGACAGTACTACACATTCACTGTTTCTCATGTGTTTTTGTGGTCATGATAATGTTTAACTTTTTTTTTATCATAAACTAGTGCATTAGAGTAATTCACCACTAAATCCCCTCAATTTGCTAGCTCAGTCTTATTATAATTAAGATATCTGCTGAGAATATATTTTTCCACAGACAAATTAAGCTCCTACTGCCTTCAGTTTCTTATGTATTTTCTCATAAAGCACAGCACTTCCTGCTTATGAGTGCAGCTGAAAAAAGAAGAGCCTTTTTCAAAATGATAGTTCTATTTCCCCTCTTTCAAATGTATCTGCTTCTTGGAAAAAAACTATTTTTTCAAAATCAACATGGAAGCTTCAATCCTGTTTCCTCCATCAGCTGGGCACTAATGTACAGCTGATGGAGGAGACAGGAGAGTCTACGGGCTGAAGTTTCTGTGTTGAAACTTTAGGGGAAAAAAAGATGAAGGTTAAATCATTTTCAACAGGCAGCTGAAATTGAAGAATGGGAAATAGAAATATTGTTCTGAAAGGCTCTATGGCTTTATGATAAAAATACAGAGTGATAAAATTAAAGAGTGTTAGAGCTGAATTTGTTAGTGGAAAATAATTTATTCTCGGTGGATATCTATGTTGTAACGAGACTGATGTAGAAAATAATATTTGTGTTTTTATGAGGTGTGCAAATCTACTGCTGCACTACGACAGTGATGACAGTGATTGCCATGATTATTGATGAAAAAAAGAAAGATGGAATCATTTCCAAAATTAATGGCATGACTAGTAAAATTGGCATTTATAGCCCCCAGAACGAGAATAACAATTCCCCTTTCCACATGTATCTGTTTGCACCGTTCTAAATCCAGCTGTCTGTGCCTTGACAAGCTGAATCACAGGTAAATACACCAGATGGTTTGGTTTGAGTTGCAGTGGCTCAGTTCAGACTGCTGTGACACTCACACATGGCAATTGACTGCAACCATAGCGCTCATGTCCCTGTCTACACAGAAAACGTTTACCTCTGGAGCCCATTTCCAAATTGTTCCATTTTCAGGCACTCGAAACCCATAGGATAGCTGAGGAGAGACGGTAAATATGGGAGACAGAGAGTGGGGGGAAGACATGTACCAAACAGCTAGACCGAGAATCGATCCCCCAACCGGTGCACTGAGTACAACAGCCTCTGCTCTACCCACTGAGCTAAACTGGTTCCAACTTTGTCATTTTTGATTCACTGTAGTTGGACCACAAGTGAGAAGTATAAAGAGGAGTACAGTAAGCTCTTGAAAGCTTTGTTTTAACATCATCATCACTCACATCATTCCTGATAATGTGCCCCAGATTTTTCTCTTTTTCCACCACACTGAGGGCCAGATCAGAGATAAAGAAAGACAGAAACTGATGCTTTTGATCATCTTTGGCTTTTAATATCATTATGACACTCTTTTTACTATTATATTTGATATCGTAGTGCACTAGTAACTAGCGCAGATTCTGAGAAGCTGCTGTAAGGCAAAAGGATGGCCAAGTCACCAGCATACATCAGATGATTAACAAGTCAATCACCCACCATACATACAGTTTCACACCTTTTTAACTCTTCAGAGAGATCATTCATATACATATTAAACAGGAGAGGTGATAGAATACCACCTTGTCGGAAGGGTGCTGATATACCCTTGCCCCATCAAACTAACATGGTTTAAAATACCAGAAATGCAGTATTATTAAATAAGAAGGTACTTTCATCAACAATTTGCCATGATTAAATCTATGGAAAGCTTTTAAAAAATGTGTTCATTTTGTTATTTTCTTGATGCAAAAAAATGAATCAAGGGTGCATAATGATAATAAAATATTGATAATCTAAGCAATTAGAAGTTAAGGTAACTGGTCATTGTAATGTCATGAGTTATACATTTGTTGGTGTGATTTGTGTTAAAAGCTACACTGTACTGGAGATCAGTGTAGTCCTTCTTATAGATGTCTGCACCTTGCAAACTGCTAGAGATTGTACTGTAGTGGTAACAAAACTCTACAAATTCACAGGCACTGAGATTATATTTAACAAGACTAACAGGAAAAATATTCTAAGTTTGATTTCTCCCTCACCCACGCTCTGGTTCTCACCATAAGCGTATTCATGTTTCATTCCTTCCAGCTGATCGACTATGCCAAAAAGGGAGACACTGATGAGAAGGCGATGAAAATGGCAAGCTTTTGGCTGACGGTACGTATCTTCTGCTCTCTCATCTGTGTGAAGTTCCATGCTTCCTCCCTCTGAATGTAAAGTAGTCGACAGGAAGTTTATTTTTAATGAATCATCTTTCTCTTCTCAGGAGAAGGATCTGGTCCCAAAGCTCTTCAAGGTCCTCGCTCCACGGTTTGAGACTAAGTCTAACAGCTACACACGGATGGCACGCATCCCAAGCAGACAGAACCTGGACAAAGCCAAGATGGCCGTCCTGGAGTACAAAGGCAATCCCTTCCCTCCTCTTTATCCTGTTAAAAAGGAGAATGAACTCACTCTAATCAACCAGCTGCTGAAAGGCTACAGAGAGGAGAGGGCACAACAGTTAGCTGCCAAATCTTAATTAGAAGAAGACACTGGCAGATGCTGCTGACTGTGGCTCATAGAGGCTTGTGTAGATCTTCACTGGGAAGAACAGTTGTTTCCAGAGTCTGGAGTCGAGATTTTTCTGTTCAAGGACAATTGAGAGATTATGTATCAATAAATATTTTGTAACAGGAGGAACAGATGTCTGCCTCTTTCATTTTACCACTTAGTGAGCTGGTTATTGTGTTGTACCATGATGCTGGGTTTCACACAGAACTACCTTTTCTGTACTTACGTAATAGCCATGTCCCACTTAAGGGGCTGCATTCTTTGGAGGGCCCTCTATCACAGCTCTGGGTGAAAGGCTGACCAAATTAGAAGGCTCCACAAATGCATCCTCCGTCCCCTTACCATAACCCTTACCCTAACCATAACCCTTACCATAAAAGATTCTTCTTTCATGGCTTAACATGTCCTGATATTCATTGCAGTAGCAGAGTAAAGCACTTTTAAACATGATTGGTTTTAATCATAGACTGTAAAAGGTATTCAACAAAGTCTGACTGACATCACCCATATGATTACTGAAGCCCTCTGAGCCAATCCACAACAGTAAAATATTGGAATAAACTGTTTCAAACTACATTTCAGTAAGCCTAGGAGCAGAGGTGGAGCTGAGGCAGGTCTTAAGCCTCCTAACAGTTGCAACGCTCTGGCCTGCAGTCTTATCAGCAAGGCCCCTTTTTATGCATAACTTGCATCCTTAAATCCAAAGTGGATGAGCTATAAAAATAATCACCCCCCTACAGAGTGTGCTAAAGCTATTCTGACCAGAATAATTTTTTTTGCCGCTTGGTGCCAGCAGTTGTGTTTATGTGCCCCATGTACAAAGGCTGGAACTCGGCAACCTGGGTTGAAGTCTGGCCTGTAGCTCCTTTACTTCATGCCGTTCCTCACGGTCTCTATCTACTTTCCTGTTTCCTAAAGGCTTGTTTACACGAGGCTCATATGCACATATGAAAAAAGATCTGGGAGCTTTAAACAAAACCAACCGTCATTACCCTCATTCTGACATGGGCCTGTTACGGTCAAGTGGACACTGAAAACTAATCCACCAGAGAAGCTGCTCTGTCTGTCTTAGACCATAGAAAGAAAGGCCCGTCTTCTGCTCAGCTATGCTGCTGTAGTTGTCTTTGTGTCGGTGAGCTAACATCATTGATGTTTGTATTTTCTAACTGCACCCAAAATTTGTCGATATTTCCTCTGAAAATTTGATTAAGTTCTGCCTTTTTCAAATGATTCGTCTTCAATGTGTTTTGCTACTCTGGGTTGAACTGTTGACTGCAATGCTCAACACTGGCCCCATGATTGGCAAAGGTTTTGCAACATTTGGTGTGTACCCAAGAGAGTGAAAAAACCTACGAAATGATTATGGACAGAAATCGATAAAAAGAAAAAAAAAAAGATAAAAACCCTGAGCTGCAAAACCTGATTAGAAAACATTTAATAAAGCAGAGTTAACAGTGTGCATACAGGAAAAAAGCCAGTCCTCCATAAATGATTCCACTGCAGCCATCTACGTAGCCTACATAGATAACGGAGCTATGGAGCTAATGCTGTGCTCCATTAAATTCGGAAGTCAGAGCTGGGAATGACATTGCACCCAGGTTGAATTTGTTCAATTTGCTAGGAGCTCGTAACTGGGAGTAATGGGGGATGTTCAAACCTTCCGAGTCAAAATTCTGAGTTTAGATCATTTTTTGATTGGAGCTTGGAATTGGTACATTCCGAGATTTAAATGGAACGTACCATAAAGCTCACCAAGCAGCTAAGTAAGCTACGTATCTACGTTATCTGCAAAGCTAAGGCAGCTTTAGCTACATTTACTGAAGCTCATGTTGGTAAAGCTAATGTAGCTACATTGGCAATGTAATAAAGTTAATTGCAGCTAAGATATGTTAGCTATGTAAGCTAACAAAGCTAAAGCGAGCCACTGTTACTTCTAAAATAGATCTATGCATAATTTAATCCAGGATTAGACCTTAGACCTGATATTTTTGTGGCCGTGAAAAATGTCAGACCCCTTGCCATTAATAAGCCAAAAAAGGAATTTAAAGAAACAGGGCCAAATCTACAAATTTTCTAAGATGTTAGGATACATTAACGAGACATGCAAAATAGTCTGTTTCACAAATGTGTTGCATCTACATTCCCAGTGAGCAACCACCTCTTTGTTTGGGAATGGCAGGACCTTTGAAATAATCTCAGAGGGTGACCGGACAAACTGTGTAATTACGGGCCAGTCAGTTGTACAAAACTTGATGTAGAAGGCATGATGCTAACTGTTAGTGGAGCCGGTTCTTGAAACAAACTCATGCCAGCTCTTTTGACAGAGTTGGTCGGGGAGAAGAGCAAAAAAGTTTTCCTTCAGTTAAAGCTTACAGTGGGCTTCTTTGCTCTTCTTTCAACAGAATGTGTAGTTCTGATAAAACTGCTAATGTAGCTACATCCAAGCTAATTGCTCCACCAGCAGCCACTGTATAGTGGCTTGCAGTACAACTAAACCACGCCCATAACACTGCAAACTCATGCTGTGGCCAGTCAGGAAGCGTAGAAACATCTTT
This sequence comes from Cheilinus undulatus, assembly GCF_018320785.1. NCBI lineage: Eukaryota > Metazoa > Chordata > Actinopteri > Labriformes > Labridae > Cheilinus > Cheilinus undulatus. The sequence continues at coordinate 34,903,458 of NC_054872.1, read as the reverse complement.
TAAGCTAAGAGGAGCTTTCAGTGTGATTCTTGGCTCTTTTATAATAAAGATATGTTCAATTTTGATGAAAATGCCGCTGTGGCTAAATAAGAGCTAATCACTTGACCAGCAGTCGTTGTTAACCAGTTTGCAGAGGCACTAAACCACACCCGTAGATACAGCCTCATTCTTCTCAAATGACTGACTGGTCTGTCGGTGTTCAGACCATGCACAGTCGTTTCAGATTAGAGATTAGAGCTTTGCAAGATTGATCTGCCTGATGACAGACATTGAATCTGGCCAATCCATCAACTTTGCAAGGTTAAGGATAAGTTACATGACTCTAGTTATACTCGCTGGTACTGGTGGAGCTGTTGAGCATTGCAAGACTACGGGGTGGTGCCTAGACTTGAAAGGGTGGGGATAGGGGCAACTGATGAAGCAACAGGTATTGTCTGTGGACCAGACAGTCTCTTAGATCAGCCTGCAAGGTCTCCGTGGGCAGGGTCTTTCAAAGGATGCAACCCCTGAATTGAGACACAACTATTAAAGCAGTAATTTAACAATTTTTGACTGTACTTTTGAGGCATCAAAAGCCAAATCATTAAATTTTCAGTTGAGGTGTTTTTGAGGCTCAACTGAAAAGATTTTAATTAAATACATTTTTTATTAAATGCATAATTATTGATCCTTCCATGTTAATTAATTATGTCACAAGAAAACATTATGGTGCTGGGGGGATACTTGCATAAAATAACTCTTGAACTGAACATTAATAGTTACAAAAGATGGCTAAAGCTTTAATGCATTTTTAAAACTGAAGTGGCAACACCTGGAATAAACACCTTTACAGATGTTGCTAGCTGATGCAGAGTTGCAAAATGAGAATACATGTTTGTCATGACTGCACTTCAGCAGTCACAGAGAGGGGATACTTGCTGTCTCTGAGAAATAATTAGACCAGCCTACATCAGACTGTCACAAGCCTGGAGTGTGTCCCTGTGGTGTTTTACTGTAATGGACTCTTGTAATGAGAACACACTCTAAATATGATTTACAGATATTACACTGACACCTCTGGACACATGCCCTTGCCCTTACTTGAACACTGACTCTGCAGTGAAATAACACACATCCAGACAAAGTCTCTAATAAAACCATATTTTTTATTGTTTTGGCAAAAAGTGTATATGTACAGCATATTTAGAATCGTCATTTGACACCATTAAAATGCATTTGAACAGTGCTTCAGTGATGTGCTCTTAACCAGACCGCTCTGAGTCACCAAAAAGCTGTGCTGTTTTCTGTCATGCATACATAATCTCTTTTTCTAAACTCCTCTCCCCTATGTGTCTCAGTCTTGTTGTATGTCAATATACAAGCACGTTTTAAGCAGTGATACAGTATCAGTAGTCTTGCCTGTCAGCCAAGTCAGTGTCTATTCAGTCATGTAATGGCAACTGTAACAATAGGCAACAGCAGACAAAATGGCAGATATGCCATATACTAACCAGACACATAATCATCAATAACATATAATACTCTAGTTCAAGTATCATTCTGTTTCACATTACACCTCTGACAACACTCATAGAAGTTACACACCACAGTCCTAATACCTTTAAGTACCCCATTACAGCAAGATAGCCATAGAAAAATCTCTGAACTTTTTACCATATTCACACAGCAGCTACTTTCCTCTGACAGCCACAAGGAGGTAAGTTCAAATGCAAATGTTGCACTTCTTTGTTTTCAGTTGTTTGTCATTTGTAAGAAAAAAATGTCAGTGCCATCCCTTTTGTATCATACACATTGGATAAACATTAAGCCACTTCTAAGCTAATGTTATTGTTGGCCAGCAAATGGCTAAAGGCTAAGGTTAGCATTTGTCTTTTGGTCTTAAATGGGCTATTTCTTGTGTTGTCTCGACTAGATACAGTCTGGTTTCAACTACAAAGTCAACTAAGACAACGAGATAATATTTATGATATATTTCCACATGTATTTCTAAACAGAGGTAACGTACTTGCATACAAGCCACCAAAAGAGAATAGCTACTATTAGCATTCAACCACTTCTAGGTAATTTAACTGTTTCCCACAAATGTAAGCCATTACTATTGTATCATGAACAATTTAAAAAATGATTCATTCAGACAAATTTTTTTTAGCTATTGCTACTGTTAGTCAGCAAATGGATCCAAATAGCTTAAGGCTAAGGTTAGCATTTGTCTTATGGTACCAAATGGGCTCTTGTGTTTTCCTGACAAGATAGTAGTCCAGTTTCAACTACAAAGTCGACTAAGACAAAAAGACGATATTTATAACATATTAACAGAAGTAACGTACTTGCATATTAGCTACCATCAGAGAACAGCTACAGTTAGCATTCAACCACTTTTTAGCTAATTCAATTCCCAAGGAATTTATGCCGTTTCTATTTATATAAATGAACACTTTCAAAAATGTAGCATTCAGACACTTTTTAGCTAATGCTAATGTTAGCTATCAAACGTCTAAATTGTAAGATATGCTTTAGTCTGATGGTAACTAATGGACTATTTTAATTTAAGTTCCAGCTCTGAACTTGACTTAGACATACTGTTCACAAGGACATTTATGAACGATAATACGTTGACAAAAATGATTTCTTTAAATACCTGACACCACATTGGCAACCATCAGAGAACTGCTAATATTAGCATTCAACAAATTTCTCAGCTAATTCAACCATAGGCTAGGTATCTGTCCCATTTCAACTGTACCACTCAACACTTTCTATAAGCCACATTAGCATTCAGCCATTTCAAAGCTAACCTTATGCTAAGCTATGCTTTTGCCCATCTGTAGTTTATGGCATACTAATCATGTTGTATTTCATGAATGCAGGTGCCAGATCCAAAATCGAATTTAAAAAACATTATGATAAAGGATATTTATAGTTGATATTATCATATCAGGAACATAGCTGATACCACATTAGCTACAATAAAAGATCAGGAAGCGTTAACATTCACTTCTTAGCTTTCTTTCTTCTTAGCTTAAGTTTTCATCTTAGCTAATATTACTGTTGCTTGAGATTTTTGCCATTCCTATCATATAACTGAAACTTTGACAAAGTAGTGTTTGCTAGCACTAATGTTAACTTGCAAACGGCTGGTTTGGTTTTGTCTCAGGGTAGCTAGTAAGGTATGTTAGTTTAACTCGACCCCTGGTGTCCAAACCTTTTCTACTGAGGGCCACATATACAGAAATAACTGTACGGCCACTTAGTACATTAAAGTCAGTGAAAACAATCCCTGCCTTTAGAATGCTACTGGCACTACTATTTGCTGCCGTAATTAACAAGTGTGTTTTAAATCAAGATATCCTTGTTATTTTGCCTGCCAATATTTTTCCTGCTTTCAGAATTGCCTCAAATTAGTCACAAAAAAAACAAATCAATAAATTCTTCTTGTCAAAATGTTTGTTTACAGAATAAGCACAGTGCCATTGCCTAGTGCTGAACCTAAGAAGTGCAACACAGTCGAGCACAAGCTTCATATTTTAATGTGGGCTGCATTTTCTTTTAAAAATTTGCTGTGGGCCAATCAACAACGGACCATGGGGCACATTTAGCCCCTGGGCCATAGTTTGGACACCTCTGAACTAAAACATGGACAGTTATCCCTTCAAATTTGTGTTTTTAGTAACTGATTAAAATCAGCCTGGAACTCTGTCAACATTAAAACAGCATATCAACTTCCAAAGTGAACTGTGAGGAAAATAGCCGTTATGCTGATATGGTCAAACAGCTGAGTGCCACCAAATCTACTGATCCGGTATCAGTGAATGGTTAAGATAAAACTACATAACTACTAAACTGTCCATTCACAGATATTTTTCATATCTGAATTGCAGAAAGCTGGTGTTAAGCTCTGTTTCAATGACACTTATGTGACTTATTAACTTCAGTAACTGAACATTAATGCCACTAAGCATGTTGCGTTCCTTAAAACGTCTGAGCATTTTCAGACTGTATTTACAGGCCTATGCATCTGGAATACAAATGGATGTGGTGTGAATACAGATTTCAAAGCAGTCGTATAAAGGTGACATCATCACGAATAAACAGACTAAGACCAGGAACATTAAAGTGCTCCATGCAGGACAGACAAAATGTACAGTTGTGTTGCCATTTTCACAGTTCATCTACAAGACTTTTTTTTTAGTTATAGCTCAATGTAAGGGGTATGAAAGTATTTATATTTGTTTAGCTTTTACCAATGAGATCAGTCCAACAAATACTCACGTTTCAGGTAGTGGACAGGGGTGAGGATAAAGTTACTTGTTTTTTAAAGAAAGGCAGCCTCCTGCTCTTAAGTCATGAATTTGGTGCAGTTAGAGCCGCAGGCAGAGAATCAATAAATCTATAATTATACTGTAGAGTAACTTGAAAATCACCTCTGTCCTTGTGCTGTATTGCATCAGTACATTCACCAACGTCTACATACACAGAAATGACATTTTAGAGCAGATCTATTCTGCACTCTAGTAAAAATTCAACAGAAACCAATAACATAATACTGGTTTTATAGTCTGTTCGACAGAGCAAGAGGGTTTTTAACTGGAATTGATCCAATTGAAAATATACTGAAGCCTATCGTATTACAAACGTATAGATTTCAATACACACAATAAGCCATTATTGTATAGTCACGTGGAGTACATAGATCAGTTTTTTTGGACGGGATATACAATACAAACATGCGTGTTTTACGAGTGCCCACAGTAAACGTGACGTTTTACATTTACACATCAGCATATCAATCCAGAATAACCAGCTGCAATGAATTAGAAATAGAAGAGTATGAGTTTTAATCAACAAACTCCATTTAGAGTAAATATCTATGCTTTATCAAAATGTTTCAAACATAAAAAATGCTCTTTACAAATATCCAATAAATTTGATGGCATGAGATTTTTTTGATGTTCACAGCACCAACTGGAATTTAATGATGTGGAAAAAAACATGAAAACAAGTTTCCTTTTCTTTTTTTAAATAAAACTATAGAGTAGTAGCTCTCTCCTGTTTTAGCTATTTACAAACTTCTTCAGGCATACCATCAATGCTTCATGAATGTTTGAATGAAAGCATTTCAAGGGTTTTGTTCATTTCTGCATCGTGCACAGCTATCATTCTATTGCTCTGGCTACATCCACTCTGTCATCTTTCTCTCTGTGTGCCTTTTACTGGTCAACATTAAATATTTATTGCTTCTTTACTCTTTAACAAGCTCAGCACTCCTATCTCACAGCCACTTCCACCTCTGCTCTTCCCCTTCAGGGTTATTTTCATTTACAGGTGAAAAGGGACCACTCAGACAATCAATTTTGAATTTTCTGATCATTTCTCTCCGTCTCCCATCCAAACTTTTATTGGCTGTCCCTTTTGTCTTAAAACAGAAAAACCTTGATTCCCTCTCCAACTTTTTTCCTCACTTTGTATTGTTATTCAGTCTGTTTCCTGTGTCTTCCCCTCTCTCACTCAGTCTCTTTCTTGGTTTCATGCCTTTGTTCCAAACCCTCCTCCTCCTCCGCTCTGCATGCTGAAATACTCGGTGAAGGAAGGCAGCCGGGGCGGCAGTGGGGGTGAGCGTGTGGCCAGGCGTGGGGGTATTGGAGGCGGAGGTGGGGGCAGTATCGATGTCAGGTCTGCTGCAGTGGTGATGATCTTCTGCTCACTGTTCCTTGGCACCTCAGGTCCTTTACGAGCCACTGTCTCCTCCACTGTCTTTACTGGGTCCTGGGGGAAAGAAGAGGGGGGTTTTAAACTTTTGACCTTTGTTTTCCCATGGATGGAGGTCACAGAAGTGTCACATGGGCCGGACACTGCTGGTAACACCATCCATACTATACATCAAAATTTGACACGTTCCAACCGTTCAAAGATGCTGTGGTGGTTACACAGGTTGGGTTAAATGACACCTGTACTGGGTTTCCTGACCTCCAGTTCACTGACTTCTTCACAAACTCTAGATTTTGAAATATGAACCCACTGTATGTTAGAATTTACAAATCGTTTTGTAGGCCTCACAGATATGTCTGAATCATTACAGGAGATCTTTTTTATAACAATACAGCAGTGTTAAATTTGGCAGCTACTGAGTTTTAGCTTTTAGATTACAACGCCTTTAAGCGTAAGTCAATGTTTGTCATTTCTACTCTCAAAAGTTTTAGTTTAGTTTTAGGGGTCGGCAACTCAAAAACTTTTTTGTCCAGTTTTAGTCAAAAAAAGTCCCTTCATTGTAGTCTTTATATGAAAGAGGGGGTATTATACTTTTCCGATTTTTAAAACATAAGTATAAAGTCACAATGTTGGGTGTCCATACTCCACGTATGCAAATTTTCAAACCGCAAGATAAACGTATGCGGCAGTAATCTTGGAATTAGCGTGTAAACTGATGAAAACGGTTCGTTAAAAATCTCTCTGAGATTCACCCGAGACGAGATTTCAATGGAGCGAACAGATGAGGTCATCGCAACAGGATCTACTGACTGGTATGTGGTTCGTTCGTGCTGCAGGCACAGCGGAACAGACCGCCCCCACAAGGCCTTTTAGCCATTTGGTAACACAGTAATTAAACACTTACCAAACAGATATGTCCTGCTCTATCCTTCACTACTGCTGGTTTTCTTTCCCCTCTCTCTCCAAACTATCAGGATCAGACTCCGGGTCTAACACATACGGACGTATATCAAAATTCGCCATATTTTACTCAGTCGGACCGGTTCATTCAAAGTTTACAACTACTAGCATAACATTAGCCACATTAGAGGGGGCGGGCACAAAACACTGAGTCCTGCCGCCGGCCAGCCTCCAGAAAATCGGCCCATTGGAGGAAAGCAGGTCCGTGGGGGGTGTGGGGGTGTGGGTGAAAGAGACAGCAGCGAAAACGAAGCATTTCAGACAGAGGTTAAAATAAGGGTTTTCCAGGATGCCAGTGTGAGAAACATTAGGAGTTTTTTGAGATGTAAACCATGTAAAGCTACTACTTGGGTATCAGACAGTTGGTGTAAAGCCTTGAAAAAAGGCATAATACCCCCACTTTAAGTAGTTGCATATTTTCTCTTTGAACTAATTTAATCAGTCGTACTGTGAAATTAAAATTAATGTAAAGCTTCGATTTAATGCCAGCACTAGCATTTTAGTGCTGACACAGAGCCAGGCAGCTGTGCTCTGATCAGAAGCAACTTTTAAAATTTGAGAGGATAGTATTTCTCATGAGTGGGTGCGGCTTCATGTCATTCAACAGGCACACCCACACCATCCTAGAGCATATTTAGTGACTAATTTTTCAAGATTTTATAAACTTAGAGATGTTTTACATGACTGAAATTTAGCTTGGTGGTTCATAACACAGTGGCCTGTTGTACAACAAACCTAGGATAACCTAGGATATTCATCGCTTTACAGGGACTTTAACGGCTTATTTTTGCCCCGGCTTTTTCCTCTTTTTTTGTTTCACATAATGAGGGAGTCAAGCAGCTAAGAGTGGCCTTCCTGGTCAATGCTGCTAACAGTGAAAAGGACCCACAGGAATATAAAAGTGACACATTGCTGTCAAATTTTATCATCAGTTTTACTAGTTTTATTCATGAAGCCCAAAGAAAATGTATCTACACTTTTTTCTTACATTAAGACCTTTGTATAAACTGTTGAAGTGTGGTACTGTGATTTTAGTTTATATGTGCAAATCAAACTTTGACAACTGAGAGTAAACAGACACCTCGAGTTCTTTGGCTTCCACTCCAGAGGGTCCCAAGAAGGTGTGACTAATCTTTCTGCATTGAACACTGGAAAAATATGGCTTGATTGTTAGTCACTATGAAAACTTGCAAACAGATTTTCTTTAACAGACATATCGGCCAATTATTGCAACTCTGTAAGAATCACAAAAAAAAAAATAGATGTATCAATGACCTACAGTACTCTGTTGTATGATACTGTTAAAGAAACTTAATCTGAAGTCCCTCCAGCTTGGATGTTTTCATAATTAATGTACCTTTTACAGATCTGACCATATTTGGGATAAAGAAATTAGATTTGTTTTACCTATAAAGGTTTGAGTAGAAAAATCCTAATCTGGATTCTGATCACCTTTCATAGCGAAAGACTGTTGTGATAACATCCTAATCTATCCTTCAGGCCAAATACTATAAAACATGAAGACCTCAACACAGCACTTAAAGCTTTTTTGGTTTATCCACCACAATCTGATCCAGTACACTTTCTGTGTCAGTGCAAGTAATTATCTGCAACTAGATGTCTTTCACTGGAGCAAAATAACAAAAGACAGAGTATATTTTATTAAGGAACACTGAGGGGAAATGCTTAATGCCCACCTTGATAGCAGGCTTATAAAGACTAAAGGCCAAGTACAAAATCATGTTGTTTAATTGTACTTTAACAGCCAGACTCTCACTCTGTAATTAGATGTCTGCAGCAAGCGCAGCATTTTTTTATTGCGCTGGATTTCTAGGAAGAACCTGAGGAACAAAGCACATTAATTCTTTCAACACTTGCCTAAAGGAAGTAAGACAATTCTTTTCTAAGTGCTTCCCTTATATCCCAACAACAGAATCAACTTTCTTTATCCTAAGATGTTTTCAAATGTAAATTTAGAACTTGCTTGTCTTCTCAGATCAGCTTTAATGTTTTTGTGGGCTACATTACTTGTGCTATTTTCAGTTTCTTTGAGTTTTTAAGTCATTTTTTTTTCTCTGATCCAGGTATTAAGGTTTCTCTTTCATGTTGTATAATTCCTGCCAGTGTCTGCCTGTTGTGTCAGTTAAGTCTAACATTCTTCCTGTGACTCACTTCTCTGCAGTATGAAAAGGTAACTTTATCAGATTTAAAGTTATAAACACAGGACTTACTTTGGTCATGTTAATAATCCTATTTAATAATTCCCTTGTGTCAGACACCACAATTTCAGCCAAGAAATGTTCCCTAAAATCTTTTTTCCTTAGTAACTTTCATGTTACACTGATGCTTTCTAATTGGACACATTTGTTTTAGATAAGACAATGGTTCATTTCAAGCAAGGTTTGACACAGTGAGGTTTGCATTTTAAAAGAATCTAGAATGGGTTCCACTTAGAGGAATCTAATTTCATAAAGCAAACACTGCAAAATAGTTTTTGGATGTTTAAACTGAATATAAAAAGGCATACAGAGCCTCAGCTGAAAGTCTAATTCTGATGCTTTTAACCTGTTTCTGCACTTCCTCTCTAGATTAAATAGATGTGAATGAATAATTGATGTTTTCACCTTTTTACCCTCCACTCTGTCTTCACCTTCTACATCAGCCCAGGATATTACATATGCGTGGGTAAACACGATAAAGCTTCATTTACAGACACACTACTCTCCTAAAATTCTTCTGAAATTATCCAGGTGAGCTGCATGTGTGACTGCAAATAGCCTGACTTTTACTCTGACTTTATCTGCAATTTTTCCTGCCAGCTTCCAGGTAAAATTTTTGCAAAAAGTCAGGGTGAGCAAGATGATGCAAGATTTCATGGTGTCTTTATTAGAACCTATAAGGGTAAAGTCAGCAGATAGCAAGTGTACATGTCAATGACTTCACTAATGTTAAGCAAAGTTTTGCTGCTATATTTCCTTACTATTGCTTCAGTGGTCATGATCAGGCCTGCACACAGAATGACCTGGACCCCTGAGAAACCCAGTGATTGGGCCCTCCGCAGTTGTGATTTATTGATAATTGAATTGAATCAGTAGCATTGGTGCTAGCATCCTGGCAAATAGTTAAATTATTTTGGAGCTGAAAAGTGTGCCAAGCTGTTATTGGGTTCTAATGTTCAAATTATATTTTTATGCCACATTTTAACCTCTTTTCATCACTGTTTCTGCCTATTTTGCCACATGTGTTTCCATATAAAACCAATTTTGCAACTTTTTAACCTCATTTCACGACTTTAGCCACCTCTTTTTGCCACTTTTTAACCGCTTTTCACCATTTTTGCCCTACTTTTTTTCCTCTCTTAACCCATGTTTGCTGCTTTATCTATTTTTGCCTCTTTTATTCTATTTTTGTCACCTTTGACCCATTTTTGCCTCTCTTTAACCACTTTACACCACTTTATTTTCTGGCATCTTAACATTTGTGCAGATCATGGTCTGACACTACTTTCCAAAGGATTTAGTCAATGTCCCCATCTACATTTTTGACATTATCAATAAAAAGGTAATTCTGTTTTAAGAAAATGTGTGTACATCTTTAAATGGCTAGATTGGACCACAGCAACAATAAATAAATATTATGTATTTATATAAATAATATTAATTTTTGTTACTTTTATAGGAGCGGTTGTTGTAATAAAATATAAAATATGGTTATCACAGATTAACTTTACAATGGACCGTGACCTCCTTTTGGTTGGGCCCCAGAAAGTTTTCCCCCTTGATCTCCCCTTATGGTTGACTTTAGTCATGACATTGTTTTCTCCTGTGGTGTCTGTATTGTGAAAACGTCTTTACGCAGGATGTTGTAGTGGTATTAACCTAGAATTTGTGGTCATCACTAAGTAATCCTCCTTGTTTTTATACACGTGCTACCCCCTCCCCCCCCCACCCCCACCCCCACCCCCCAAGTTCTGTGAGCAGATCCAAAACAGATAATCTTGTTCTTAAAAATATCAGAGCCTTCATATCCTGAAATTATCTGTGAAATGTCAAACAGTGCATGTGTGAAAAGGGCTCCAAATAGACTCACTGATTGGATAGAGAACAGTTCTGTGAAGTTGGGCTGAGAGTCTCCAAGGAAGGAGCTGTTTCCATAAGCATGGTGAGGGAAGCTCTCAGCTCCCTCGCCTCCTTTTGGACTGGACAGCAGGATCCCAATCTGGGATGTCCGGACATGATATGGAAAGTTCTTATTGGCTGCTGAAGGTCGTGTGATGATCTGAAGGACAAAACAAAAAGACATTCATTCAGCCAGGTCATGATTATCCAAAGCTTTGGATAAAAGATAGGATGAACACTGATTCTTTAAGATGCCATCTACCATAAAAACAGATTTCAGGTTGCACCATTATATACACCAGTCTGTTCTGGGGCCTCTACCAGAGGCAAGGCAAGTTTATATTTATAGCACAACAAGCAGCAACAAGGACATTCAAAGTGCCTCACCCAAGACATCAAAACACAATGACAAAAGGAAAAAGAAACACTCCAGAAACCTAAAAAAAATGATCAAAACAGCCAATAAAACTAAGAAATGATGAAAACAAAGAAATCAAAAGAGATAAAAGGAGAAAAATTTCTAGCTTAAAAAGGACTGAAACTGCTTTCTTCTGGACATCTGTCTCCATGTGTGATTGCCTTGATGTTCAGCAGCATGTGCAAATGTGTAGCTCTTTAACTCCTTCCATCTGTTTTCATCATTAAGAGTTCCCACCTTTAGCATCTTTAACATGATAGTGGTGATCTCAGCCTGTGTTGATTGTTGTGAGTTGACAGACACACAAACTGCCGTTCAGCCCACCTCTTTTGGTCACTTGTTGTCTTTAACTGAGGAGTCTTTTCATTCGAACCACCACTCCACAAGTTCATTTACTCATCAGTATATCCCTGCTTTCTTTATATGCAGGATTATGATCTAATGAGGGGGAAAAGAGGGTAAAAATAGGCTCTAACCCCCAACAGTCTGTTCTGCAGCACTGTGTAGAGCATCACTGCAAACTGAGAGCTAAGGCTGCCATTTTTTAAATACTTGGATACTTTTTGAAACCACATGCTTTAAATAATAAAATATCTGCTATTTTATGTTCCATAGTACAAAAAGTAACACTGTTTTGAAGAAAAAACAGTGAGCAAAGAAAGAGTGAAAGAGCGAAACAGACAGAGGACAGCCATGGAGAGTGTCCTGTTGCTAAAACAGAGCAGTGTTATGGACAGCAGAGATGTTATCTTCTGATTGTTGTACAGTGGTTACACTCTAAAGAAGTTAGAAACACACCAAGACTTCTGCCGAGACATGAGAGAAGATTCAGAATATAGTTTGACTGATGCTGAAGACGTGCAATTTTGAACAAAAGATGAAGGCAACGGATGATAGTTCAGAGGCAAAGTCAGCATGTACGGCAAAAGCCACGCATAAGGGTGTAAGTACGATGTAAAGAAACTGTTGGTCTCTTCTTCTGTCCACTGGTGCCGCGCCATGTTGGCTTGGAGTGAACTGATCATGTGACACCGTACGTTATGTCCTGTGACGTGTAAATGCAGAAAAAGTGTTTCTATTGAACTTTCGCGATATACTTCTATGTTGAAATGTCTGAGAAACTTCCTCATGAGAGCGTAAAAACTTTTTAGCAATACTTGAGTGGTTTTTTGAAATTCGGATGTTTCCATTACGAGTTTTTTATTGCCCGATTTAGAGTTTGCACATTTCTAAGGGTAATGGAAATGGGACTAACAGTAGTGTCTGTGAGTGCCATGTTTATTGTCTGACCTATTAATGAAAAAGTTACTTTTCTCTTCTTCCAGTTTATTAATGGTACTTTAGGGAATATTTGATTTTAGGTCAGCCATATACATTATTCCTAGGGAAATATTTTTTATTTTGCCTTTCATCACCATAAACAGTGCCAAATTTTACTATGCATTTACTGTTTAGGGCAGTTGTTCTCAACTGGTGGGTCAGGACCCAAAAGTGGGTCGTGAAGCCATTTTTAGTGGGTCACAGATGTGTGACTAAAAACAAATATGTGGAAAGAAATCTACAACAGGCTCTTATTTTGAAGGATATGTCTCCATTCCCTTTTTCCATTATGTCTTTTGGTCCATTTCAAGTCAAACTGCAAAATTTTAAATTAAAAACATTTGGTTGCGTTTGCAAAATGTTGGAAATTTGGGTTGCAATTTGTTGTTAATGAGATACTGGTGGGTCTTGATGTTAGAATAAATGAGAACCACAGGTTTAGGGAATCTTCCTTATGTTGAAAATGTAAATAAAAGCTACATTCACAAGTTTTGGGATCTTTTTTATTGCAGTGGTAACAAAAAGGCATTGATGTTGTTTGATTTTGACAGATGTTGTATTGAAATTCCAAATTCTAGTATTGTGACAACTCTACCAGCACTGAATAGTACATAATGTGTGACAATGGTAGCCGCACTTGCAGTCATAACTGCACATCTCAGCTCTTTAATATGGTTGCACCAGTATATAGGTCACAGCTAGCTTTTAGATGCTGAAGTAAGAAATGGGAATTGCATGCATGCAGTGTGAAGAAACATAAAATAACATATGTGGGAGCAGAACGACACATTAGTGAAGAATAACATGCCAAGGAGGTGAAGAGGAGGTAGATAATGATGTGTGGAAGAGACAATCAGCATGACTCAAGGATAGTGAATAATATATAACTGACAACGGCGACAATGACTTTTGAAAATGTGATCTATAAAGGTATGACGGTCTGCAAGAGTTTAAGAGCCTTTGTATATGTGTTTGTGTGGTACAAACCAGGAAGACGATGTGAGCGTAGAGATGGATGCCGAGCTGAATGCCGTTGACGATCTTCTCACGGGCCCACCGAGGAATCCCAAAGTTGGCAATCAGAGCCATAACAGGCACAGCGAAAAACCTGCAGAAGACAAGTGAGTCGATTTAGGATAATGGCGTGGAAAAAAACACATTAAAAGAAAAAAAGATGAGGAAAGAGTTTGAGGGTGAGAGGCGGAGAGAGTGGAAATAGATGTAAAGCACAGAGGGAGATAAAGATGGGAGGAGAGGAGAGGCGTAGATAATGAGGCAGGAGATAGTGGTGGCAATGAGAGAGAAATACTGAGATAATATTAGTCTTTGTAATCTACTCTTCATTTCAAGCTCGTGCTATTATACTGAGTGAGTGAAGGGCAGAGAAGCTGAGCTGCACATGTAGATGAGTTTTTCTCAGGGTAAATGAAAAGCACTGCTCCCCAGTGAGTAGCTTTAAACTATCTGGCACAAATTCATATATACCAGCATAAATTATTCTAAAAGAAAGAGACCTCATCAGCAGAGGAAAAATAGGTGTTTTCTTCTAGCAATCACTGGCTTAAATACAATAATGTAGCTCTGAGTTGGGCACACACTTTCGTAGAAGGGTGAAGCAGAATAAACAACATCTTCTTTCACCACAAAAGCATCAGCTGTCTCATGCACATTTTTCACTGAGCTTCATAAATTATTCAAATGGAAGAGACCTCAAACAGAAAAATGTGCATCTTCCCACTCCAGCAAGCTCCCGCTCAGGTGCTATTATCCACAGAGCGAGGGCAGAGAGTGAAGGAGGCTGTGCACGTCTCACCATAGTGTGTACGTGGTGAAGAAAGGGACGTAGAAGGGCTGCTTCTCAGGGTAGTGCTTCAGGGAGACCAACACAGCGTAGCAGAACCACACGTAGGCCAACAGCTGCAGGCCCATCAGTCCGTAGCCTGCAGGGCTGTCATAGGCGTACAGGACCTCGCCAGGGTCAAAAAACTGGCACAGGAACATCAGCGTTAGAGACAAGGTTTGCTGTCAAGTAGGTTAACACAATCAAGCAGCCCCAGAAATTTAAACAGGATAAAATAATATAGAGATGGAAAATGGAACATACATGGCAAATAGATTATCTGAAGCAACACATTTTGTGCTAAGGCTGTCGTATGTTTTTCTTTAAACATATATTTTGGGGCATTTTAGGTTGTTTTCTGTCAGAAATCACTCTGTTATGTTACTTTTGATAACCCCAGGGTTATCTACACAATCTGATGATAATCTGCTTAATGCTTTTATATCATTTTAGCATTGGTGAGAGTTATAAACTCTCATACGTCATAGACGGGGCTTGACATAAACACCCACCAAATGTGGGTGGATTCTTTGCTGTGGCAGGTACCACATTGAATCTAAACAGCCAGTTTGGCAGACTAAGTTTATTACTGTTAGAAACTATCCTTCAATCTAATTGTGCTTGGCTTTTAGCACCATTGTTTATTGTATAGTGAAGCAAATTTGGGGGCATTTTTTCCTCAAATAACTACAAAAAAAGTAGGTATCAGCACATCTGACCAGGAGAAATCAGACAAAAATGTGTAGTTTAACTTACTACATTCAGGGAAGGACATCTTATTTTGATCACGATGATGAGGGGAAAAAGACAATGTGATTCATTTTATCCCAGATGTGCCAGATTTGGCACATAGTGACTGGTGAAAATCCTAGCTATTAACCACTAGCCACAGTGGCTGATGAGCCAAAAAGTTAAGGCCCTGGTGGTCACAGACCATATTTTACCCCACCCAAAAAAACCTAGCACCATAAGAGGTGAAAATCTTTCCAAAAGTCTAAATCCAAAATTCAGTCACACATAGCTCTCAGCCTTTTCAAATGTTTAAAGTCATTTCATTCCACCATATCTACTGTATTTGGGCACACGTTTGATTTTGCTTGTTGGGGACTTTAAGTAAACATTGCCAGTGCAGTTATGTAATTCAGACAGGAGTATGCTTGCAATTTTTGGTAACTGAAAACAAGAAGTGGAACTTTAGGGAACTGCAAACAAAAATATATGGATGATTATGCTAATTTCAATTAAAACAGCCATAATATGAAACTGGTTAAAGACAGAGATACCCAAGTTAGAGGGCTGGTACATTGTTATGCATGAAATATAAATACAATGAAAAAGTTGGCTTTCTCAGACAGAATGCAGCTTGATTGACCTGCCAATACTATGTTTGTGTTGTTTTGTTTCTTTGTTTGCATGTTTTGTTTTGTTTTACAGTTCTTTGAATATAATTTTCAAGGGCTGAACAAGAGCATAAAATTGCGGTCAGTTCTTATGCAGACTGGTTAAAGGGGAAAAATAAGGGAATGTGTTCTAAAAGGGGTTGGGATTTACATTCAGGAGCTCACAAAGCATCCTCTTTAAAGCCACTGCTTTATGCCTTTTTTTCTTTTCTTAAGAAAATTGTTTGTTTTAGTACAAAAAAACAGCGACCAGAGTTTTAAGGATTTGCAAATCTCTGATAATGATCTATACTGTGTACCATCTGAACGTTGGGTGCCTTAGAGTTTTATTTTTGTTCCTGTGTGTTATTTTAAAAAGTATTCATACAGTTACATTTTTAGTTGTATCACATTTAAATTTAACATTGTGGTATTCCAACAAACTGGATCAACTTTTACATGGACTAGAAAAGATGATTCTGGGTGTTTTATGCCACATTTTAGTTCATGTCCTCATTAATAAGATGGATGACTCAACGTTCAGCTGATGCACTACGACGACTGAGCCAAAACTCTGTGTGAGTCTTTGACATTGACGCTCCTTCTCCCCATCTAGGTCGGCGAAATGTGTGTGTGCAAGTTTCTGCTTTTATGTGTGTGGTGCCTTTCTTGCATCTGTGGACTCTAGATTGCATTTCACAGTCCAGTGACTGTATAGCGTTGACCATACAGGGTTACCCTTGCTACATAATGCATAGGTCTCACATCTCACTGTGGAGGAGCTTCTTGGGGTCCAACCAGAGCCTGTTAGATTCCTGGCTGCAGGCTTGGTGCCAGAAACATGCCTAAAGTCTTCTCTCAGCTCTGATTGTAACCTAGTTTGGCGTATTTTTAGCGGAGGCTCCCCTGAGTTTGGCTCTTTAATAGCAGGGAGCATGTAAGAGGGCAGACGGCAGATAAATCACACTGCTTCACATCCACATATTGCAGTGAGAGAGATGCTATAGGCTCCAGGGTTAAATTTAGCATTGCACAAATCCCACTGGGTTGTTCCTAGGTTGGATCCAAAGACTGTAACGCCCCTGTCCCTTAATGTACCATCATCACATGTGGCTGTGCTACTGTGCCCTATGCAGAAACGTATGTAACTGTTATTAATTCATAAGCTCAAAATAGAAACACCGAATCAATAATGAGAATGAAGGTCCCACAGCAAATCTCCATATCACAGAAACCTTAAAGAAACAGTCATTGAATATGACTGGACTTAATTTCAGGTACAGTACTAAGTACTTCTGTACTTGTGCCTGCAGTTGGAAGTTGCCTGTCAGGATCTATAATTTGTAACTCATTTAACATTTCTTCCCCCTTAACAATCAACTTGATGCATATTTATATTAAGCAATATATCAATGTAATGAGTGAGATGACAGGAGAAGCCATTACAGCCCACGTTGATCTGTGAGCCTAACTCTTCCATGAATCTTTATGAGATTATTAAAAAAAAAAGCCAAAGAGAGCTATAACACCAGAGCAGATACCGAGTCAGGACAAATCTCCCACTCAGTCATCCTTGTGTGACTAAAATGCTGTTTCAAGTTCAATCTGAAGAGGAGGAACTTTGAACAGTCACATATTTTACAAGCTGGGCTCTGAATTAAACACATTAATTAAGAAACCAGTTCAGACTTCATTTAAGTTACTGCTGTGGTTGAATTTCTTCAATAGTGTGGAGATTAGAACTACCAATAAAGATTATTTTCACTGCTGTACATTCTGTCTTTAATTGCCAAATGAGTTGAGTCATCTTTGTCTATGAAGTGTCAGAAAGAAAAGAATCATTTTGTTTGTTCTATCCAACAATAGACTGAATTTACATGTTATAAGAGATGGGAAAGAAGCAAATCCTCACATTTGAGCAGACACGATGAGGACTTGAAATGAAATCAAGAAAATAAATAGCTGTCAAACTGGTAATGAATTTTCAGCTGTGTGTGAAAATAACTGATAATTTTCTTTGCTTCAGCTTGTTGAGAAAAAAAATCTCAGTTCTTCCTACTTTTATTTATGACTGGCAGTTTTTTTTTCCAAGTTGAGAGCTCGATAAATAAATGTCATAGGGATAATGAAAGGTGTAGTGCTAGATTGGCCAGTGACTGGAATGAACTGGTTTTTCGTCTAAGGCCTGACTGTAACCTGCAGGTCCTCTCATGTACAGGTGCATTCAGAAAGTATTCAGACCCCTTCATCTTTTTTAATCTTATCATGTAGCAGCCTGAAGGTATGGTTGAAAAAAAAAATATTTTAATTTACAATTAATCTACACTCAGTACCCCATACTGACCAAGTGAATTATGAAAAATGAAAAACTGAAATATCCCATCCACATAAGTACTCAGACCCTTTCTCTTATTGCGTTTCCCTTGTTTCCTGTTTTACTTTGTAATCCTTGCCCCCCTTGTGTTTTCCCTGTACTGTAACTGTTCTCAAAGTCCAGGATCCTTCCGCCTGAGTCAGGTCCCTCAGAGGCAGGGCCAGAGTCCTCCCTGGTAACTCTTGAACACACATTTGGATTACATCATACAAACGGTTGTGCCCATTTATGAGGCGGCAGAGTCAAGTCAAGTCAAAATGGGAGAGGCACTAACAACAACTTGTACAACTCAAGAAATGCCTGAGTAACGCAGAGTAACACCCTCCCACTTTGGTTCTGCTTAAATGTGTGTGAACATGGGCTAGTTTGCCAGAAAGCACCAAGGTTCTGAGACTCCAGAACGGAGCCAGAACCAGAATCAGAACCATGTCTGTCTGAAACCACTACAAGAATCAGCTTGTGATTGTTCCATAAGTCTCACCTGTGCTTGATTGTCTTAGTCTCACCTGAATCCAATTATCCCTGAGTGTATTTAGTCTCTGTGCTCCTATCCTGCAGTGTCAGATATGTCTTTACCTCTGATACTCCTGAGAGTTTTCCTTGTGTTTTTCTGTTTTTGGAATTGTATTTGCGTTTGGATGTTTCCATAGACTAAGATCTAGGAAGTTTTCTGTTTTTAGTATTTGTTTATTCTAGGGATGTGCGCGATCAAATGGTTAAACTCGTTCATCAAATTAGCTGGCACGAGATTTACGAGTTGGTTAAACTAATAACCTGTAATTTTTTATAAACACAAGCTTAAAATCCCAGTCAAAATCTCTTTTTTAAACTGTAATGAAATTTCTGCTGCTAGAGGCCACTATAGTGAGTAGTAGAAGCAGCGTGGTATGCCAGTTTTTTAAAAAGTAAATGGAAATAAGGTAGTATGTAGGCTGTTGAGGGTTGAACTCACATATATCTACTCAACCGAAGTGAAAAGAGGCCACATATCAAAGCACAATATTAATCTGCAAAGAGGAATGAAGGCTAGCTTTTAATGTTAGCCCCACAGTATCAGGCACACACACTCACCGACACAATGACCCTGTGAGGAATTTGACAGTTTTCCAAGGATTTTCTCCTCTTTTAACTAGTCGGTTAAACAAAATTTAAATGAATGTTTAGCTGAATATGGAAATAGATGCTTACAAATTACTATTATTAAATTACTTATATTATACTATTTTAATAATTTACTTGGCCATTAACTTTTATTATGAGACAAAAAACATGCAATGATAAGCCCTGGATCTTTGAAATTGTTTATTTATATTTAGATGATTTGTTGAAAGTGTACATCTTAAAACACAAGCTAGGATCCTAACAGGAGGGAACAATATCATTAAGTGTAAAAAAACAGCTTCAAGTCTGACTTGATACGGGCACAGTGTGTTTTTTCTGAATGAGCTTTAGGATTAAGCTACTGTGCAAAAAATGTATGATGTTGTGTTAGTGTGAAATACTGTACCTCTGCTTCGTATATGAAGAGGATGACGTAGGTGATCGTATAGACTGTCATGTAGATGCTCAACTTAACCGACCCACTGTGGCTGATTCTCGCCCTGACACACAAAAACACACACATATGAGAAGGCTCAGAGGTCAGACGGATAAATCGACAGCTAATAAACAAATCCCTAAACAAACCCAGAGAGATCATGTGTGTGGTTCTTCACACACAAAGCAAAGGCAGCTTAATCTAAAAGCCAATATTCACAGCACACAGCACAAAGGACAGCTGAGATCGCTAAATATAAAATGGATGCAGACTTGTGGACATGGCAGGCTTTGAAAAGACTGCCCACACTTACAAACAGAAATTAAGGCTCCTTCATTTGCACAGCAGCATCAACAAATGGAAGCATTTCTGCGTTAAGCCCTCATCAAAAACATGCTTTAGCTCAAACTAATTCAACAGCAAACATCAGAGGAAAAATATCAAAGTTGTCGGTTAGTTATCTCCAACTGTCAACTTATCATTTACTGCAGATAAACAGCCGTGTTTTAGCTTGATGGAGATGCAGTTTTAGGTTTATTCACTGGGGTTTAAAGAGGGTTTAATAAGTGAGAGAGAGAGAGATCAGAGAATTTTCTGAAGCCAGAGGAGGATGTAATCCTACAGTCAAAAAAGCCAGCTTAAATCTTGCAAGCTCAGTTTTGACGACAGGAGTTCAGCCTAGAAAAATATCCGCAGAGATTCAATTGTGCCGGAAGCAGGACAAATCTTCAAACTATGAGCGCCAGTTTAGATGATGACTCACCGCGAATCAGAACTCAAAAAATTGTGAGCAGCCATTTATTTAAGCTGTTCAGATTTGAAAAAGCATGGATGTGCTGTGAATGTGTTCTCACATAAAACTGACTCAGAAATGTACTTTTGGGGAAAGCTTGGCAGATATTAAATATGATTTTATGAACAGCTGGCTTGTTTTATAACCGGACTTCTGAATTTGAACTGGA
The DNA here is from genome assembly GCF_018320785.1 of Cheilinus undulatus. NCBI lineage: Eukaryota > Metazoa > Chordata > Actinopteri > Labriformes > Labridae > Cheilinus > Cheilinus undulatus. Next base: position 34,882,844 of record NC_054872.1, on the reverse strand, counting down.
CAACTGGAAAGACAGCTGACAGTCAGGAGAGGAGGGAGATTGTCCAACCAGGTGTGAGATAGATAGACGCTGATGTTCCAGCCAAGGAGAGCAGCCATAATTCATCTATTGTGAAATGATGCCTCTCCCACGCAAATGTCCAGTAAGCCTTGCCAAAATAGCAGCAAGGGAACCACAACACTGTCAGCTGGCTTTGCAGGGAAACAAAATCATTCAGCTGATACTGCAACACAAAAAGCAGCATCCCTCTTTCTTATTCTCATAACATTCAGGCTGAACAGTATACTATTTCACTATCATAACGGTGATCTGTGCATGTGCAATATTAGGGGAATAAACTACAACTACTGACTTCAATGATTTGCTGATGATGTAATCATTTTAATCATCTTAATTCACTGAGGTGTTATTAATGGAGATGTTCCTGTCGTTTTGGTTGTCAGTCTGTTTTACATTTAATTTGTCATGTCTGTTCAGTCATAAAAGAAAGCAAATTGACAGATTCTTTTAGTCAAAATGTTTGTTTATAGAATTAACACAACACCATGTCATGTTTATACTAGGAAATGTAATACAGTACAACACAAGCTGCATGTTTTAATGCAGGTCATATTTCATTCTTTTTTATTTTAAGGCCCCATCCACACGGAGATGAAAATGATATATTGCCATTTCATTTTGAGAAAGTTTTCCATAAAAACTGAGTCGTTTCAGGAACCACTGAAACGACTGAAAAGGCTGTAGTGCATATGCCAAGCCTGTACATGGCACTGTAATGCTGCCACGGAAATGCACCAAAGGAGAAGAAGAACATCACAGAAAAATTGACACAAACTTTCTTCTAGTTGTCCTTCTAGCCGTTCTCCGCGTTGGATTTAAGAACATATGATTTATGCGTTTCGCGGTGGTGGTAAAGGAGCATTAGATTTTGCTGTAAAAGCCATAACAAGCTCAGTAGCTTCTGCAGCACAAACACAACCCTGTAGTCATTAATGTTTTGGTCGGACTCACACAGGCGCCTTAAGTGAGATACGCTATGTGTGACGTAGTCATTTCAAGAAAGATGTGGATAGCAGTCCACACGGAGACAAAACGGTAGTCGTTTACGGATTCATGCACTCTGGGACCTGTTTTCAAAAAGTATCGTTTACAGTCACCTGAAATGCCGTTTCTGTGTGGATGAAATGCCGATCCGACATAAAACTGTTGCATATACACCTGTGTGGACGGGGCATAAGAATTTGTTTTAGGCCCATCAAGAATGGACCACAGACCACATCTGGCCCTTGGGCCAAAGTTTGGACTTTCTTTCTGCTTTCTACATATATCATGAATTCTTTTATCAAAAAAAGAAAGAAACCAGATACATGTATTGACTTTTTACAGTAAAGATTTTTTGCCTTTATTCTGATAGGACAGCTGAAGAGAGACAGGAAATATGGGGAGAGAGTGGGGGAAGACATGCACCAAACTGCACTGGGACCAGGAATCGAACCTGCGACCAGTGCGTTGAGGAATATAACCTCTATTTATGGGTACCCGCTCTACCAACAGAGCTTAACCAGCGACAGCATACTGACTTTTATGAACTTTTATTACATCTGAGCAATTATATACTGTATTATTTATTAACTTTTTTCTTAAAGTCATTTCCAGACTTCCTACCTCTGACAGTAACTCTGGTACACACACAAAAGGAGGGAAAGTGAAGGTCAACAAGGCAACTCTTTTCTTCATGAACTGTGTTCCCTAAATTACAAAGTCAGTGTGTTTCTTAAATGGTAAAAAGATTTGAGCTTGTATAGTGCTTTTCCAGTTATCTGACTACTCAAAGAGATTTTACATTGCAGGTCACGCCCAACTATTCACACCCATTCACACACTGATAGCAGAATGGAGAATTGGTCATCAGTATTAGCTAATCCCAGTCAGATGCATCCATATACCCATTTACACACCACTAACAAAGAAGTGGGAGCAGATTGGGGTCAAGTGGCTTGCCCAAAGACACAGTGACTGTAGGAGCTGGGGATTGAACCCACAACCCTGATTGTCACCCACCATTTCAAACAACGTTCAAAGTTACATTTGGTCTAAATGATCTGCCCTATTCTGATAAAAGAGAAGCTCAAAGTGTTGTTGAACTCTTGTCACTTACACATACTGCATCACATAAAAACGATTATCACACTCCTGCGTAAACGGACCATATATTAATAAGCAGCATGACCAGGTGCCGCTTGAAGCATAGGATCTACTTACCTAGGATTGGCCTCGCATAATTAAGCGGCTGCCTGCAGCGTCATGCCAGTGCAGCTTATCTGTGACAGCAGCAGTGTCACCTACAGCATAAACTTACATGCAGGAGACTGCATAGGCAGTGTTCAGTTCTTTGGCTTCTGATGGGGATTTCAGGCAGACTTAGATGCAGAAAACTTACAGTTTTATTTTAAATCCATCAACACAGAAGAGGCGACCTTAAATGCTACAGGTCTCATGACTAACATTGCACATTCTCGTGATGCGACTATTGCACATGTGCACATGGCCATCGCAGGTTGAAAAACAATATATTGTTTAGCCCTAGTTGGGCATCTCTTATCTAATCCAAAAATGCATAGTAACAACCCTCGTCAAGTCATTTGAGGAAGACACATGTTTTACACTTACCTGCCACTTTATTAGGTACATCTTGCTGGTACCAGGTCTTGCTTCTGCCTTCAGAATTGCCTTAATTCTTTGTGGCATACTTCAAACAAGGTGTTGGAAACTTCCTTAGAGATTTTGGTCCATACTGACATGATAGCATCACACAGTTGCTGCAGATTTGTCTGCTGCACATCCGTGATGCAAATCCCCTGCCCCAGGACATCCCAAAGGTGTTCTTTTGGATTGAGATCCGGTGACTGTGGAGGCCGTTTGAGTACAGTGAATTCATATTCAAGAAACTAGTTTTGAGATAGTTTGAGCTTTGTACATTATCCTGCTGGAAGTAGCCATCAGAAGATGGGTACAACTTCAGAAAGTTGTCATAACCACATGTACATGGCTAAATGCACTGAGTTGCTGCCATGTGATTAGTTATTTGTGGTGTTAAGCAATTGAACAGGTGTACCTAATAAAGTGGCTGGTGAGTGTATGTGTAACAGAGACAAAAAATATCCCAATGCCACTGTTTTTCCAAATTTATGCATCGCTACATAACTTAGGAGTTCATCCAAACAATCACGCCTGGTACACTAACTGCCTTCCTGACTGACACCTAACATTGTCGTTCTATGAGATAATGTGTCAGGACTGTGACAGCGCAGCCTGACAGTGAGAGACAGTGGCAGCATAAAAACACCCATACAAAGTGACAGATGCAGACGAAGGCACACAATAAACGCATTTAAACATACACACTCAGGCTGAAAAAAAACGGTGTAGAATAAGAAAACTCTCACCTGGTGACAGTGAAACCTTTGCCCAACAATATGAGCATGAGAAGGAACACCAAGAAACTGACAGAGAACAGTAATTTCCCTGGAGAGAGAAAGTGAGAGAGAGGAGACAGAGGGGGTAATTAGGTTCCCAATCTGTAATATCAGAGGAGGAAGATAAAACCAGGTCAGCGCTCACACATGTAGTCCACACACACAAAAACATGCATGATCCTTCCTGAGCCCGTCAAACCAGCCATTGCACTTCCAAGCCTGCAAACACATCCGTCATCGTCCACTTATTCATTCTGCTCGGGCATAGAGAGGCAGCATCGGTCCGTCCATCAGTCAGTCCTTCAGGCACTCCGTCAGTGTTTCAGTCATTCAGGAGCCGATGCAAGAAAAAAACTCACCCAGTATTTTCAGGCTGCCATTGCCGACTCCATCTCTTGCATACAGGCCCCAGTAGACACAATGGAACAACAGGCTGAGCACTGCCAAGTGGAAAAGATGCAGAAGAGAAGAGAAGAGAAGAGAAGAGAAGAGAAGAGAAGAGAAGAGAAGAGAAGAGAAGAGAAGAGAAGAGAAGAGAAGTGGCAGTAGAGTAGTCAGAGAAAATAAGTAAAGAGAAGATGTAAAACAGAAGCGACAGGGAGATGATAATGAGGGAGTACGAGAGCAGGAAGTAGAAAAGAAGTAAAACAAAAAAGAAGAGGAATTGATGAAAGGAGCAGTAGGCGTGAGAGAAATGGGAGGAGAGGGTGAAAGAGAATTTTAGGGATGGAAGGAGAATTGAGAAGGGATTTGGAGAGGGGACAAGCAAGTGAGAAGAAAGCAAGACGGGGGTGGGAGTGGGGGAGAGGAGGAGAAGAGTGGGGTGTAGTTTGTCAGTAACAGCATGCACCATTGAACACTGAAGCACAACGCTTCTGTTTGCTATAGTTCCCATTCAGAGGCTAATAAGGGCGATAATATCTCGCCTATTCAAGCTGGGATTAAGGTATGAGATGATGCAGTAATGTGCGCAGCTCCTCCTGAGAGTTTGTGTGGAAGTGTGTGAGTGAATGTTTGTGTTATGGGAGACATCTCACCCTCAACACCTGCCGCAGTCATAAACATTTTGTAGGTTGTGTGAAGAAGCTGTCTTCCCTTCAGATTGTCTGCAGAGAGAAAAAAAGGGAATGAGATAGAGGTGGCTGAGGTGTGTGTGTGGGGATGGAGATAAAAAGGAAGGAGATATGCTAACAGATGGTGAAGGAGAGTGAGAGAGGTACAGAGAGGAGAAAGAAATAACAACAGAGGAGGCCAAATGAATGGTGGAGTGCCTATTAGTATGCATCTATCTTTTGTTGCCCATCTTTAGATGACGTATTATACATCTCCTGTGCTCCCTCCAGCTCTGATGTGAGAGGGAATATTTTTAATGTGTATTTAAGCAGGCAATTTTACAACCAAACATCCCTGCAAACAGCAGCAGCTCAGGAGGAAATTTACAGCAGGAGGACAGGCCATAAACACACACTCACAGCTGCCCTGTGTAACTACAGGCTTTGGCTGCAGAATCCCCCAGTGATTTCCTCAAAGGTGCTTGAATGATGGCCATCACATTTCTCTCATGAATAAAACCCTGTCATCTCCTCCTGGCTAAATGAACAACCTTTTCAACAATTTTGTCTGTCTCTTCCATTATCTGTAAATTCCTGTGACATTGCAGAAATTGTTTTCATTTAGGAAGAAGTAATGAAAAAGTCCCTTTAGGCCTTTTTATCTATATGCTCAACGCTCTGCATTATTTTAAGTCTGATTCTAACTTGTGCAAACAAATAAAGTCAAACTCATTAAAACTGAAGCCTTATTGTCAGTTTATACTCCAGATAAAATACACATTAACAGATACAGCAGTTAATTCAAAGGCTTTACTAAATCTGCATAAAATTTCAATGAGATTCCAGCAGAGTCTAAATATGTATTTGCACCTCATTATATAGTCTTTTTCTACTGCAGTATGCCACACACACTAAAGAATAAACTCTCCATAACCCCCTGTGTTCCAAGTTATGGGAGGATGTCCGTCTGCAACTTACACTCATTTTCAGTTACAAAGCAATTAAATGACATTGCAGGATTTGAATGTTATTTTATCTCAACATTACGGTTGAATGTCTACAGAATTGTAATCTAGTGGTGTCTCTGCATGCAGATAGTTTGTAGATTTCTGCCTTCACATTGATAAAATAGTCACAAAACAAATGTAGTCAGTGCTAGTCCCAGCCAGATAAATATAACTTAATAGAAGAAGTGTCCTTGTTAAGCTGATGAATTTTAGACTTCAGTGTAGAAAATAGTTTCAACCAAAGAACAAAGTCCCTGTATGAACTTATTATACAGAGAAATCATTGCTGATTAATTTTTAAAAATTACTTTTTAATAGCTGTGGACACAAAAAGTCAATTCATGGCTGTATGGTTGCAGAAATTTTAGAGACACATTACTTTAAAATCGGGACAAGCAAAGTTGAAGCTTTCTGGTGGAGAACCAACATGAGGGAACCTCACAGATCAATCTGGATCTTCAGAAGTCACCAGAGTTTCTTCAATCATGTAAGATAGCTACCAAGTGAACATATAATTTTAAGTTGAGCCAAAAATTTCTGGGGGCTCAACTTCAATAGTTGGCACAGCTATTTAAGTCATGCCACCTCATAAATTTATTTTCAATTGAAAAAAATTCTGCCAGCTCAGAATTTTTATGTCAACCAAGTGGCAACATGATGTTATGGAAGCCCATTTCTGTCAAATACAAAAGAAATGTGAAAGTAAGGCAATTCTTGAAAAAAAAATCCCGAATCATTATTATGAGAAAAAATTTGGAAATTATGAGATAAAAATTATGAGATTAAAAGTCATAATTTTGACTTTTAATCTCCTAATTTTGACTTTTGATATCATAATTATGATTTTATTATCTCATAATTTTGACTTTATCTCAAAATTTTTAATATTTATCTCATAATTATGACTTTTTATCTCATAATTTTGACTGTTTATCTCATTATTTCAGATATTTATCTCATAGTTATGACTGTTTATTTCATAAATATTACTTTTTATCTCATATTTTCAACTTTGTATCTCATAATCATGACTTAGGATTATTTTTTTCCAATTGTCTAACTTCCACATTTTTCTTTTTTAAATGGTGGTTTGTAGGATTCCATATGAAGTACTGAGTTTGGACCCTCAATTAAAAAAAAATCTTCTGAACTATTCACATTGGTAAATAGTATTTTACATTGGCTCCTCATATTTGTTTTTCAATGTATGCATTACATTTTAGTATTTATTAAGGATGCACAGATGCATTGGTTTAATATGGTTATCATCTCTGTTAGAAAAAGTTGGCGATTAAACAAACTATATGTCATGAGCAGATTTAAGTCACCAGTGCTTATCTGTTGCGTCAAATCAATTTTATTCTGGCATCTGGCATGCCTAGCTGCTGAATCAAATACAGATTTTTAACAAAACATTGGTATTGGCTAAATTCTTACAAAATCACAACTAATATTGGCCCTAATTTTAACAACCAGTGTAATCCTACTTTTTATGACAACTAACACTTTAATGGCTTTAATCTGCTTTTTCCTTTGCTACTGCTGGTTTGGTATCCTTTTCAAGTATTCCAGGTATGGTTTTCAAATCAGCCATCCAGCAGGTTTCTGTTGGATTTTATGATGTTTTTATTAACTTGTATTTCTGTTATAGTGTGTTTGTAATGAAAACATAAATACAAACATAATGAGAAACAGGTTGAAGTATGCAATGAATCATTTTGAGGTTCACAAAGGTAGTAACAACTTCAGACTGCTCACTGAAAGCAACGCTGTGAATCATCAGTTGAGAAGACCTTGCATGCTCCTGTTCTGCATATTGATTCTAAAGTGTGGCAGACTGTAAACTTTTCAAACTCAATCAAAAACACCTCTTGAATACTACAGCTTTTACCCTGAGCCAAATCACCTGCAGAGTAGTCGTCCTAAAAACAAACAGATCCAGTGATTAAAATGATTAAAAACACCCAATAAAGAGCTCCATGTTGAAGTTTGTCATTTTCCAATGGTCTTTAGAGGACGCAAAACATCATTTGGGTCTTTTGAGTTTGGCTGCCGGTGTGTTTCAAGGTGCTCAGCATGTTTTTAAGTAAGGTTCCTCCTAGATAATTGTTCACATGGCTTTTACCTGGAACTAAATATCCACAGAGGTCTCCTCCTCTCCAAAACAAACAGACCCTTTGATTAAAACCAGTGAAAAGCAGTTTGATGCTGGAAATCAGTGTCTCTCTGACGCTCATCAGCAGGGCTTGGGGAGCTGTGGAACATTAATTAAAAAACAAAAAAGAACAAATAGTTGAAGGTCCGTGATAAACAGCCCAATCTGATTCAAATGGCAAAAACTCTGGGTGGAGTAGAGTTAAGGAGGAAATAGGCTCTCTTGTGAGTCATAGTTTGGAGAAAGAAAGATACATGGCGGTAAATGAAGAAGGAAGGACACAACAGAGTTTTCATTTGTGGGCAACCCTTTCCTCTGAGCTTTTGTTCTCTCTGGCTTTGGGCTTTTTGAGCTGTGACCTTGCTGCGACAAACCCGCTTCACTTACCTTCAGGCTACGGCTACCTTCTCCATTCAACCGTTCACCTTTACACGAAAACCCAACCCTGCACTCACCAACCTCCATCTCCTGCCTCTTATGTCACCCGTGCTCTGTTCTGACAAACTCCTATCTCAGAGAAAAAAAATAGGCACATGCTTCACCTTTTACTTATCAGAAGAAACATGAAGACTTACTCATCTCCCATCAAGAAAACATGTCCCTTTTTAAAAGATCTAACGAAAAGGGCACTAAATGACTGCTGCGTGCTCTGAAAGTCAAGAGAGATTGTCTGTTTCATAGGAGAAGAGTGAGAGAGGGATACAGCAAAGTGGAAAAGACAGTACTTACAGGCAAAGTAGCACGAGAGGAGGAACACCATGGAGAAGATGACCAGGAACGTGATATCCGTCTCCAAGATACCTGAGAAAAGTGTATGGAAGAAGGAGAGGGAAACAGAATAATTGATGAGGAAGAAAAAAGCAGTGAGAAGAGGGAAAAGGAGAAATGAAGGTGCAGAGGAGGAGGTGGAAACCAGAGGGTAAAAGAGTCAATGAGGTTCACAGGATATTGAGAAGGGAGGGGATGATAGAGGAAGAAAAGTAGAAAAATGAAGGGATGAAAAATCCACAGAGGCAGGTACGTGAGCAGGATGAAGAATTAGTTAAAAACCAAAGAGCGAGAGAGATACAGTAGCGGAAAAGAGACAGAAGCACATTGGGGATGTAGGAATAATTCATTTAAAGCTACATGGGCCACTCTTTCTTTTCATCCCTTCCTCACAGTTCATCTATCATCATTAATTCATTCAGCCGTCCCTTCATTATTGTAATTTGTTCAGTTCAGTGTGCTTTATTGGCCGTGCTAAGTGGTGTTGGCTTGTGCCATCAGCGATTCCTTCAGTAATCTCTCTCTTTCTGTCTAATCACTCTTACCGAACTCATCTGCTGAGAAATGCTGCGTCCAGAAAGACTGGCCATTGGTCAGCTTCATCTCGTACTCCAGCTGCAAGCCATCGCCCTGGCAGAGAGAAGGGAGAGGAGAAAGGAGGAGAGGGAGAGAGAAAGAGAGAGAGGCAGGTGAGATTAAAAATGCATTCTCTTACATGGATCGCTGCAAAACAGCCATTAATGCTAAAAGCTTTGCTGGACAAATCTGCAGGTTGAAACGGCCATGAGAGGTGACTCTTCAGATTCTTGGATATATGATTCCTATGACATTTTGCTTTTTCAATTCATATCTGATAATGAAGACCTTTAGGTCAGGAAAAGGCATTAGCTGGATGTAAAAGCAGTATTTTACACTGTAAGATAGGAATGATGGATCCTCCAGACAGCATGAGTAAAAGGAATAAAAGAGAGGCAAAAGATGCATCCCATAATATTGGAATGCATAAATTGACAAGGTTAATTAAATGTTTAAAGTGCTGAGGGCTTTGATCAGCACATCCATTAACTATTTATGCATGAGAACATAACAAGAAATATTAACTACATATAATCACAAGTAGTACAGTATGCCATCCTTTTAAAGAAATGTACAGTATGCATCCTGTATGTATGCATGTTTCTTATGTATTTTGCTTGTATTGTGCTATTGAGTTTATCATTATAATCAAGTTAATTCATAAAATTCATAAACCCAGACTAGACTTGACTTGTTAAAAAATTGAAGCTTTTTGTGGCACAGATGGCCTAGTGGTAAGGTCCCGCCCCCCGCATGCAGATGGCCTGAGTTCAAGTCCAGCCTGTGGCTTCTTTCCTGCAAGTCTAACCCCCACTCTCTCATCCCTATTTCCAACTCTATCCAACATCCACCTCTCTAAAATAAAGGCATAAAAGCCCAAAAATAAGTTTAAAAAATGGAGCTTTGTGATTTGGATTAGTGTATTTGATAAAATGCAAATCCAATAATTATTGGATTAGCAGGGCAGCCCTTACAAGCCTTACTGATATAATCACCTGGCAAGTAGAGGCCAAAATGTAAAATTTAAGTTCAGCTAAAAAAGCTAAACTACCAGCAAAGTCAAACTAAAATGTCAACACATCAGCCTGCTTGAAACTGTATTCATATATACACCATTCAACACCACTGTGAGTGCATCTAAACCATGATCATAATTTTCTTGTACTTCTCCTTTGCTGATAACGAGAATGTTGTGCTATTAATCATTTATGGGGATGCACGATATTATCAGCATGATATCAGTATCAGATGTTCGCTTAAAAGGTTAAATATCAGTATCAGCAGAGATGGCAATGAGTTTCAGTCTGGACAAACCGTCCGGTGTCAGTTTTTCTTTTGTTCATCTTCATTTCTTAAAATTCAAAGTGTGTTCTATGGACTTCATTTCTTTGTTCATCCTTGAAGTCCTTTTTTTTTTTTTTTTTTAGCAAAATCTGAAGCTCTTTTACCATCACAGAGAACAGCACACACCAGATGTTCTTAAATCCACTATGGAGAACAACCAGAAGGGCAACCAGGAGAAAGTTTCGGTCAGTTTTCTGTAGTCTTCTCCATTTTGTTGTACTTCCGTGTCAGCTTTACAGCAGCACTTACAGGTTTGGCATATATACTACAGCGTTTTCGATGGTTCTGTGCTTACGCGTGTCCCGTGTTTACAGAAAACTTTTTCAAAACGAAACGGAAATATATCGTTTTCATCTCTGTGTCAACAAGGCCCTTTAGAGTGTGTTTTAAGGACTGAAGGTTTACGTCTGAACTACACATATTAATGGGATCCAGTAAAATTAGTTTGTAAATATTGGCTTATCTGATATCTGCCTCAGTCCTACATTTTGCATCCCTACTCATTTATTGATCAAAATTTCAGTTTTTAATGTTCAGTTCAGGTGAATTTTGCTGTTCCCTGCAGAAAAAGCAGTATGACTCATCTTGGTCTGTCAGTGTATGTGTGTAAGTAAATTTCAAACTTATTGCACATTTCAAATGTTTTTTAAGGTATTGCATGCATATTTATTCTAGTACAGTTGTCTTCCTGTACTAGATTAAATATAACAGGAAAAAAAATATAGCTCAAATTAAGGCAGACGTGCTACCATTCTGATCATGCACACTCTGAACTTTCTAGGTAGGTTGCGAGGGCATTCTGTTGGGATTTTATCAATGAAAACAGTTAAGATTGATGTTAGAGTATCATTTGTTTTGTGTGGGTCCTTTGGGAGCTCAGCTTTTCTTAGATAAAAGAAAGGTGGGCTCCAAAGGGAAAAATAGGGAACCAATGACAAAGAGTAATCAGTCCTAGTTTTATTCTGTCTCATGACTGGATTAAAAGCTCTTCACAAGAGCTTTAACATCACAATATCCTGTGAGTGAACAAGACCTGGGTGCCACAATCCAATATGAAACCTCTGTTTCACATGTTAATAAAAATCATCTGAATCTTTCTGATAAGAGAAGTGAAAAAATAATCAAAACCCTCCTCAGGGAGGAACAGACACTCTGTTGGTTTGGCTGCTCTGTGTTATTGCTCCTTATAGTCAGATAGTCCCCCAGCTGGCCTCAGAGAGCCTCAGGAGCCCTCAGGTGTGTTCAGGAAGTGAGCAGGTATGAAAGGTATGCAGGCTGCTCTGTTCAATGAGAAGATGACCCAAAAATAAATAGAAGGAGGGAATAGATGGATCAGAGCAAAGGTCAGAGCTCTGATTTACTTCAGTGTATTCTTATTTTTTATTATTTATAATAACTGTGGCATGTTTATCAATTATTCCTCAGGCTCATTAGAATTATCTGTTGATCAGATATGATTTTTCTGCTCTGTGATGTTATGAAACCACAAAAGAGAATATTAAGGTGGGTAAACATGCAGGGAAGGAGAGATCCTGAGGTCCTGAGATCACCTGAGTTATCAACCACTGATGGAGGGATTAATTTTTTGGTACTCACGAATAAAAAAGGTGTCCAATTGAAAAGAATGTGGAAGGTGAGACAGAGCAACGGGGAGTCGAGAATAAAGAGGAGGGGGACAGAGATGGGTTGACAATCAGAGCACAGAGAGCTCATTTCACACACACAAGTTCAAAGCCGATGAAGTTTGAGCTTGTTGCGTTTGGAGTGAGGGGAAAAGAGAGAGAGGGAGGAGATAAAAAAAAGACTTTGATTTCATTTGGCAGCCTGAAACTCCATCTCACTCCCTCTATCAAAAAAGGGCAAGAAGCGTAGAGCGTGCACTGCCACAAAATCAATACAGACACAAAGAGCAAGGAGACAGAGATAAAGAGAGTGATAGATGTGGAGAGGGGGAAAGTTAAGAAAACAGGTGGAGAGGGAGACAGAATGATGACAAAGGAGTAAATGCAAAGAAGGGGAGAAGAAAGGGATGCAGAGGAGAAAAAAGGACTTCACACCGCAGGGATTCTCTCTCAGTGGGGCTGACAGGGAGGCACGGGATGGGTTTGTGTGTTTCTTTGTGGTTTCAGTCTTCCACGTCTGACATACTGTACTGATTTATCACACTCTGAAGCTGTTTGCACCCAAACACCTGATTAGTCTGAACATGGTGTGCTCCCCTGGGCTGCAGATAACTGCATGTAAAAGGATTTCTGAGAGTCTTTGAGACTGTCGATCTTGTCTCAGAAAACTTAAGTGTTAGGTTAAAGCTCGGGGACACTGTCTGAGAGTTTATTAGAAAAGTGTGCACAGTCTGGTGTCACCACTGAACGGCTGAACAAAGACATACAGATGAAAAAACGAGCATGGATCCAAATATGTCTATCAATAACTGTTGGTATTAATGAAAAAATCTCTTCTCACAGCCTACTTTCATCACAGAGCTTACAAGTATTGATTTTAATGGCTGTCCTATTGGTGGTGACTGATTTTTAGTGGTTTTATTGATTACACCTGTCATTTTTATTTTGTTGTCATGGCTGCCCAGCTTTTAACTCACTAATCCTTTTTATGTGCTTTTTTTTACTTGTGTGAGGCACTGTGTAACAATTTTAGAAAATCATTATTCAAAGTTATGTAAAAACCTATTGACTTTTGCTAACTTCATAAAACAGTGTCTTATAAATTTTACATAATATCCCATTGTAATTAGATTCTTAAGCCAAAATCAAAGACTACCTTTATTTAACAGCTAAGACATTTTCTGATGACCTTTTTTAGATTTGAGAACGCTCCCATAAAAGCCCACATAGGATTTTCAAATTGTTTTCAGACGCTTTGTGGCACTGACCTCAACACTTTAATATGCATTTTGAAACTTCAAATAAAATTCTGTTTGCAAAGATTTGCTCCTATTTTGCCAAATTGAGGTTGCAGTGCCAATGTCCTGTTATCAGGCTGGATTAAAGGTTGCAAGTCCAATTAATCCTGAAATTGTTCAGTTGGGTTGGGATCTGGGTTTAAGCAGGCCAGTCAAATTAATCATCTACAAATCAAACCAATCTAACTCTGTGTCTTTATGGATATGGTCCTAGAGCTGTTTGAATGCTTCTACCAGTTCATTCTGCTGCCATGGCTGCTTGATTAGGGCGAAAATCAAATCACAATTATTTTGATAAAGGCTGAACTTTGTATTGTTTTTAATCACAATTACGATGTTGCATTGTTATTCACATGACCTGATACTACTTCTATGTTGTTTGCTGGAAACAAAGGCACAAGATTTCTCTCAGTTGCCATCACAGATACACCAGCACGATGCTTGAGGCAGATGCTCAGGTACGCACGGCTGATCTAAAATGACTGTTCTCCCGCTATAAGCAGCATCTTGTCCCAGTGCTTGCTAATCCCATGGCCACATAAACAATCTATTAACAGCACAAACATTCCAGTAGTTTGTAATACAACTGCTGAGACACAGCGGCTGAACATGGTGAGCTTTCATTTACAGACAGACAGCAATTCATTCACACCAATAACTGCTCCTCCTCCTTGGTTCCCCCGTCTCAAGGCGTCCCCCAGGGTTCAGTGCTTAGTCCTCTCTTGTTCGTCATATTCCTGCTCCCCTCAGCCATGATCTCCATTTTCACTGTTATGCTGACAACATCCAACTTTACATTTCCATCATCTCCATCAGCACAGAAACACACTCCACTCTAAACAACTGCCTCAATGCCATAAAATCATGGATGACAAACAGCTTTCTCTCACTAAACTAAAATGAATCGGAAATCATGATCATTGGCCCCAAATCTGCTCATAACTCCAGTCTCCAAATTGACACTTCCTCCCTATCTCCCACCCCTTGCATCTGCAATCTTGATTTTTTTTTTTTTGACAGCCACCTCATTTTGTCAGCACGTCACCAAACTCACAAAACCTGCCTCCTTTTCCTGCGTGCATCCATTATTCTCCTTCCCTGCAGCCCAAACCTTAATCCATGCTTTCATCACATCCAGGCTAGATTACTGCAATAGCATTCTCTACGGTACACGGCCTTCCAAAGTGCTCAATAAACTTTAATACATTCAGAACTCTGCAGCACGCCTCCTCACCCAGACCCGCTCCCATGACCACATCACTCCCGTCCTTCAAAATCTCCACTGGCTCTCCATCCTTTTATTGAAATCCTGCACCTCACTCATAAAACCCCCCGCCCCATTCAAATCACTGCTCAAGACTCACCAAAAGAAAGTTTCAAAGTACAGAAAATTTGGACAACCTTTACAACAAAGTACCTTTGTTAAAGCACATTTGATATGTTGCTATGTTTACTTTTAAAAGGTTAACATTTAATTGTTTATACAGACAAAAACATAGTGCACCATGAAGAAATTTGATTTGTGCCATTTAAAATATAAACTTGACTTTTCAGAAGGTTCAGCATATTAGAACAATACTGTGATAATACTGATGAACATGCTATTTAAGGGAACTTTAATTGTGATTATGGGTGTGTGATGGGGATTGTGAAGAAATAGAATCTACGATCTACTAAAGCTATTCTATTGTAGAGTCTGCTCTTTTACTATTAGCTCTTTGCTACCTCAGACTGTTCTCCTCCAGATTCATGGATGCAAATTAATCTGAAACTTCAGATTTAGTCTTCAAGAACATTTTTATAGACCTACAGAGCTGTGTCGTGGTTTTCTAAACCATCAATATGCAAAAAAACATTTATTTGAAAAATCTGCACAGTGTATGAACTTTTTTGATGAGCTGAAAAGACAGCGTCCTAAATTGTCTCCTGAGGTTTGAGCAGGGTGGAAAGATAAACCACAACGCGGCCAGCAAAGGAAAGTGTGGCAGAGGCAGATACAGAGGGAGGCAGCGATGTCTGTGAGGTCTGGAGGTTATTTAAAAATGTTTTTTAACAGTATAATCATTGATTTCCATGCATATATCTAGCCTACATGCATGCTGCTGCATGATCTCTACTTGTATTTTCCTCCTCTTTCCTTTATTATGAGCAGCAGGTATGAGTCTGACACCATAGCCTACATACCTGCTCTGTGAACATTTTCCTGACCCCTTTATAAATAAAAAAACAAAATTATGTTAATGGATCATACTCTGGATTATGTTTATAATTACTTCATTTGGCAGCCTAATAAAAAACTGGACTATATATATATATAACTGAAATATATACAACATTGAATAACAACAGGCTGTCGTGCAAAGATACAGCTGTAGGAATTCTGTTCATAGTCCACATGCATTAAAATGAAAATTACTGCGTAAAAATGTGTATGATTAACACTTAAATACACACAAAATACCAAAGAGAACAGACTAATTATAATTTTAAAGTGGTAAAGAAAACAAAGAAATTGGTTCCATAAAATAGATCAGAATGCAGGAAAATAAATGTTTGGTCCTTAAATATTCTGGAGAAGACCTCCAGACCCCCTTAACTGATGGTGAAATCCATAAAATGGCAAATTTTAAAATTTGGCCAACAGGCTGTTGCAGAGGAAAAAGAAAAAATCTTTAAAAACTTGACTTGTAAACACAGTATTTGTGCATTTAAAAATATATTTGAGAAATAAGCTTGGTTTTTCTGGTCATCAGTTTACAAATTTGTCTTAAAAATGGAATGAAAAAAGTAATAAAATTAAGATCATGATCTTGCCATACATAAATCAAGAAATTATTGCATATCACCCACCCTGAATTTATATCAAAATTCAATATCAAATCATTTTCAAAAGACCAGAAGTTCCCTGACCGCTTCATACTTTTACAGTTTAGGACCAGATTATAATCTGGAATCCAGACAAGCAAACAATCAGTTTTCTGAGAAAATAAGGGTCCACTTTTATCAAGTTGAGCCAAAAATTTAAATAATCATAGCCCATACAAAGTGTGTTTTTCTATAAAGATTATACACAGTCCAAATATTTGACAGGGAAACTGTGAGAAATGAAATCTACAAATCATAAGGTCGCTTTATTTCCTCATCGGTGAGTTTTTTCTCAAGTGAATTGCAAAGCTGTCTAAATATTTCTGCTATCATTACTTATTTATGATATATTAGAAGGCTTTCCAGACTGGCACAGAGGGATGAATCCCTTTTCTATATGTGACTGTGTTCCAGGGCAGAGATATAGTTTACAGCATTTCTGACTGGGACCTGGACAGAAATCAGCAGAGGTGGGTGTGTTTGTTCTCTGAGGATGAGTCACCTGCCAAGTTGGCAGCTTAGAAAATGTTGGCCATTATTGTGGCCTGTGCCAACATCGGAGCTTCCTCGGCTCCCTGCTGAGGCAATTTTGCTCATTATCAGCCCTTCAGCCCTGAATAATAAAGCAGAGGCTGATTACAGCCATTCATAGATTTTGTCACTCTTTTTCTATTTTTTCCCCTCTGTTTAAGAGGATTAGCATGTAAAAAGTTGCAGAGATCAATTACACAATGAAGCCTTGTTATTTAGTTGTTCTGTTTAAGTGTTTATTTACAGTTAAGGGTAATCTACATTATTGTAACTCTTCAAAACAAAGTATTGCCAGTGACAAAAGGTTCATTTGCCTTTTAAAAACGTTGCTACAGAGATGCTCGCAGTACTTTGAAGTTCGTTGAAAAGGGAGGCATTTAATTGGTTTGACACTGTTAATAATCAAGTAAAACACTAGTCATGCAAAGAAAACCGTGGAGTAAAAGCTGCATTCAAGCCTGTTAATTTCAGTGAACTTTGGATGATCTAGCAATTTAATTGCCTTAAAAACATCCACACTGACTGCCAGAGGTCTTGTCCTTTGTAGTTTGTGCTGACTGGATTTTTATTTATAAAGACTGTCTTTATTACAGCTGATAAAACAATGATGATTATTTGGCACCTTGAGGTTTCCAGTTAGAATTAATCGAGTGAAATTGCTTGGAAATGTTAAATAACAATTTTACCATTTCATGCGGGCAAGCCTGTTCTTTGGATTCAGTGTAGAAATCCTTTGATTTTTAACAGCTCATGAGCTAATATAGAGTTAGACCAACTTTAGCACAAGTAAAGGCAGAGATAGAAAGAAGATAAAAGGAGAAATGGATAAGAAAGAAACATGGACAAAAAGAAAAAAATATGACCAAGCACATAAAAGACAGTGTGCAGGGAGAGGGAATGCATGAAATGAGCGAGAGGCGGAGAAGAAATGAGACCAGTGAGATGGCAAGATGGAGAGGAAAAACACAATTAGAGGCAGGCTGACAGAGAGGAGCAGGAGACAGAGAGGTAAATAGATATGAAATGGCTTGGAACACATCACAGCTTGGAGACAGGGAGCTGAAAAAGAGGTGGACGTCGCCAAAGATTGTGAGTGGCAGAGGGTAGGAGAGACGGAGAGGTGTGAAAGGGAGGAGAAGGTGAATAGAAGCTCTCCTTGGATGGAAATTGGCTACGGGACACAGTGTACACATGTCCCCGAGAGTTGAGATGAGCTTTTATACTTTAGTCCAAAAGCATTAGGCAGGGTGTCTATCAGAAAAGGCTGGTGTGACACTGAACCACACACTGCAGGAAGCATCTCCTCTGATCAGATCCCTCTCCAGCCAGTGCTCTGAACCGACGGCACAAAAACAAGCCCACAAAAAAAACTTGCTCAAAAATAAACAGAATCATGACCACAGGCAAAGCACAGTTGTAACCCAGACTATGACTCTGATAGGCAGTCAGCCAGTGATACAAATAGAGCAGAAATCTTCCGTATTTAGCTTCACTCACTTCCAAAAACATGAAAATGATGTACATATAAAAACAAACATTTCCCTGAGATCCGTCCTTGACTGAAGTCCTCAGTGTAGGAGGATGTATCATCACTGATCCTTGCCATCATTATACGAGCTCATTTTTTTCTTTGCTGAGCGCCTGAGTCCAGACTCACATCAACAAACAACTCGCTCAGCAGCTCATACTTTTTCTCTGTGCATACCATTAGCACAACTCTGAGTCCAATCACAAACCAACAACAGGCTTAAAAGTCCCCAAAGCTAGCTAATCAATAGGCTACAGCTGAGTCCTTGTAAGGCGTGTTTAGCAGAGTTTAAGCAGAGTGTTGCATTTTAAAAAGGGTGTGCTTTGTTGTACAAAGGGATGTGGATGTGGAGAGATAAGAACTTCAAGGTGTCCACAGGCGATTCAGGGAGATGCACAGATACAGGATTAGGTGTAAGATAGGGAGAGTTCTGCAACATGCAAGAATATTTGGAAATCCACATTACAGTCAGAATTTATCAAACTATACAACAAGCAATACTGCAGTGTCAAAGTATATCTATATTAATGCTTTATTTATATTCATAACATCATTTATATTCCTTAACTGTACAAAACATAGTCATATGTGGCACTCCTGCATCCACAGTGATGTTTAATACATGTTTTTGCTTTATTGTCTTGTAACGTGCGCTGATTTCTTTGCACCGGGTCCATGAAAACGAGACTGGGTTAAAACCTAGTATATGGCTGACTGCAACCATCTGGGTGAGATGAGGTGTAGGAGTTGGAAATATTTGCATCAAAGCTACACTATAGGTCTATGTAGCCCTGAACTAGGGCTGAACAATTTGTGATGTAATCTTACTGCAATATTTACCCAATAGGCTGTTAGCATTCATGTGATCCTGAATGTCATGAAGTGGAGGACAGCCTTTTGAAATGAGTGGGAATTGAGTATAGTTGGTACTTCATAGCCCTGAATGGATCTCTACGCTGCAATTATAATCAAAAAATGTGTACATACATTTAATACGATCCCTACACTTAACAAAAAAGTGATTTTTACCACAGTTTAACTTATTTAGCTGGTGTGGAGATGATCAATATCGCCATTCATTCAGTCCTGCAGACCTCTTACCATTGCTAACCAGATGAAAGTTGACTAAAGTCTTGTACTGGGCTAAGAGTCTAGCTGAGCCCCCCAAAAACAAATAAAAAACTCCTCATTTTGTCACAAACATGCTTTTAATTGAAATGTGATACACTGTAACACTGTTCGCGAACAAGCCTGTTCTACAAGACGTCTCTTTAATGTCAACGACGGCTAGCTAGCTCACGTCTGAGTGCCAGTTTCCTTTCCTCAATCATTTGTACTTATTTAATCCATATTTAAAAAGCCAAACTGGTACCAAATGAAGAGCCATTTGGGAGCCATCAACCAACTCAACTGAGCTGAGTCAAATGATCTGGATCTCTAAAAAGAAAAGGATTTCCTGTCACACCAAGCAAAGCTGGGTAGACATCAGCTGAGTACATACGTGCATGATCAGAGTTTAATGTGCTAAAACATACTGGTGTGGATTTAGACCCCAGAAACTCACAGAAGTTCCAGGCTTGCTAAAAAAAAACATTCTGTAAGAGCTAAAAAGGCATGGATAATGTCATCAGAATGACACAACGGAGGGCTACGAAGTGGCTACGATTTATGGTTCATAAGTTATTCAACTTTGAATAGCATGCATCTCTTCTTGTCGTATATGACAACTCAGTTGATCAATCTTTAGCAGCTCTAACTCCATCATTACACATTCATTTCTTTGGCCATTTCTTTGGTTCCCTGTACAGACAAGCAGGACCTGGAACTGTCATAAAAATTGCACTGCCAAGTAGCAGAATATTGCAGAGTTGTGGATGCAAAAGTATGTAGTGCTCACATTGGTGAAGGCTTAGATGCAGCACAGACTTGATGCAGAAACATATACTTGTGAACAGGCAGCTCAGGAGGATTTGAATGCAGCTTATCTTTAACTTTCTAATTTAGATAATAACTGTGAATAACTGCAGTAGTTTTTCTTGCAGTTTCCAACTGAGAATTCTTATCTACAAGATTTTAAGATGCAGCAAGGTGAAAATTATTCAAATGGGAAAACACAAACTAGCAAAGAAATTTGGTTAAGTTGGTTTAAAATTTAAACAGAAGGCAGCTCAAAAGTGGCCCCAAAGCATCCACAGTTTTACAGATTCATTCTCACAGTCGGCAGAGTTTCTTTCCTTCCTGAGCTTTTCAACTTTAATATTTGATGCTGCTGCCTGCACCTGAAAACTACTAATCAAGATTCCCTTTCTTTTCTTGACTGTAAAACAAAAAAAAACACCCTATCATTAGAGATGTCAATAGTCTGCTCTTCAATCAGATATCACCCAAAGGAATATTCTGTTTTTGGGTTTAAATTGATAAGAAAAGTGACAGTATAAACGACGATGATGACATCTGCTAATCAAAAGGGTAGATGATAAACACAGTCACTTCACAGTTATGTTTGTGTATGTGCTCTGTGAGTCTGTTTTCATCGCTATGGCAACCGCCTGGTAGTACAGCTGCCCTTATCTGAAGAAACAGCCAGCAGGGGGTTAGGGTAGCGTCAGAGGTCAGTGCTTACCCCACACTTGCTGAGAGCGATGTACCACCATCTCTCCCTGACCGAGCGGAAACTACGACCGCCCACACAGCTCAGAACCTCCTCGTTGCCGTCTCCCTCCACCTGAGAGAGGAAGAGAGAGAGAGAGAGAGATGAAGAGATATAAAGAAGTGCAGTGTTGTTATCCGAAAAGGCATCACGTTTTACCTCTGAGACGCCCTGAATTATCACAGAGCTGGAGACTGAAATACAAAGATGCAGACATATTTCACACCCCCGATATAGCCTGAAATGTGTCAACAAAATCCACTAACAGCCACAACAACAGAGTCACTCTGGCAATCGCACTTCCTAATGTGATAAACAACCACAATGTGTAGCTTATTGAAAAAGAGACTATGTTTTTTTTATTTTAAAGAAGATCTTACTGAAGAAAAGATCTTTTGGGCCTTTTTTTGTTTGTTTGGGATGCATCATCAAGAGTGCAAATGTGTGGATCAGGAAATGTTACAGAAACACATTAGAGGCCATTAGCTGCCTCCATCTCTCTTTTTATGCTTTTTTTTAACCTCTTTTATATATTTGTGCAAAAGGAGTGATGAAAATAAGCCCAACTGTGGGGTTACAGAATGAATTAAGTGGCTCTGTAGTGTATTTCTCTCTATTTTACAACACAAAGAGAGACAAGGTCATTTATAGATACAGAATCCATGTGTTAGATCCTATAGATCTTGGATCCTTAAGGACTGGATACTGCTCATTATTCTTGTGTGGATGTACAGCATATGAATGTGTGATTTTGTGTGTTCTTACCACACAGCCAGACCAGGTGTAGCGTGTTGTTAGGTTGATGACCTGGTTGTTCTCTGGTCTCAGCACCGCTTCTTTCTGGTAGCAGTTCTGATGACATAACACACATTATGATGAAAAATGGACAACTCAGGGTGTCTGATCAGTATAAGTCATCCTCACTAGTCTTAACTCGAATTACAAGTCACTTTAACTAATTAACAGGGATTGCAATGATTAAATTCCAATTAATTTTGCAATAGAGGAGGAAGAAAAAAATCGATTCTTAGATGTATCGTGATGTGTAATAATTTTAAAATGTAATAGTGTGGAATAACAGGAACAAAGAGGTGGACACGAGTGCCTAACAGCAAGATTTAGATTACCAGTTGTTTATCTGTGAAAAAGGACATTTTTTTGTTTGTAATTTCAGATAAGTTACAAGGAAAGGATGCTACTACCTTTGGTTCAGTGCAATTGCAAATTTCCAGTTTACACACATCTTCAATTCTTAAATGATTATTGATGAATCAAAATGCATCAATAATCATTTAAGAATCAAATCGTAGCCCTATGAATCCAAATCAAATCATGAGGTGCCTGAAGAGTCCCACCTCTATTTTGCAAGTACTGTTTTCAAGTACCAGTGTTTACCAGCGTTTTGATTTTTGAATCAAAGGATGCCAAGCAAATTAGTTTATGGTGCATGAGTAAGTTATGATTATGATCATATCATAAAGACTAAGGATGCATAATAATATGTGTATATCAGAAATAGAAGATATAACTGGTATAGGCAGAAGATGTTGCCAAATCCATAATTTTGGCTATAAAAACCTATCAGCTGTAAATATTGGCCATTTGTGCAAAAAAGTAAGTGGAGTTTAAGGATGGACCAACAGACCTACATCAGATGAAATCTTTTTCTTTATTCATCATCATTCCTAACACTTTCAAGTCCATTCTAATGACAAACTTGTTTATTTGTTTATCCTCAAACTAACTTGTGTGTTTTACAGACTGAAGTTTAAGGTCTTAACTATATCTAAATATTGTGTCAATATGGATGTCAGCTAAAATTGATATGTAAATATCAGCATATCGAATGTCGGCCAAAAAATCCACTATCATGTATGCCTATTAAAGGCTGTCTTCTTGATATGATTGATTATTGTGTTATTTTGAGAAGTACTGCATTGATACAACAGCATGGTCTAAACATTATTATGACAATTTGTGATGTTAAAAATAATAATTTCCACGATGCAGTGCGATGCAGCCGTGGACGATTCTGCATCGATGCAGAAGCAGCTCATAATTAATGCAGACAGATACTGCTTGTGTGTTTTCTCCCTTGCAGCTGTACCTACCAAAAGTACTCAAATAAAGACCTGTTTCCCCTCAAACAGGGCTTCTTTCAATGCATTTCATTGTGGAATTATATAGAAAATGGAGGATGCTCTGAATGACTTGTGATGCATCAGGATATTAATAATAGTAATTGAATCAAATCAGAACACCAGTCAAGATGCACAGCTCTGTACAAAATGACTTACTAAAATCCAAAGATCCCTAGTATTTGCCTTTGCCATTTCTGAGAGTTGCAGTTTGGTTACTTTCTCTCAGTGACCGGGCCAGTTAAGGTTGAAGTTTAAATGAGAAAAAAACGTAAAGAAACTGTTCTTGTTATGCATTTACTTTGATGTTTTTACTGTCTTAACAACCGGAACTTTACTTCTTTTTGGAAAAGATGGCTTTTATATTAAAAACCATAAGGAACTTTAAGCAGAAAAAACGACATTAACTTTACCATGGAAACAAGAACTTGTTAAAGATGAAAAGGGAAATGAAAATAGCTAAAGGGGATGGTACAAAGTTAAATATTTGATATCACAAGGTAATTGCTTTGACTTTTCCACTGAGCTGTCTGGAAGTTTTTTAAACTGAAGATAGAAATAGAAGAGTGGAGTCCGTATTTTCCAACACTGTAGGAGCAGTGAGTGGTAACAGTCTGCAGCCCTGCAATTATAACTACAGTGCCCTTAAAGGGACAAAACAGCTTAATGCAGTTAAAAAAAATGCAATGCATTAGTTTCTGACGTTAATCACATCACAAGTATTGTGTTGATTCTGACAGCTTTCCTAATTAGAAATGTATTTGTCAATGAAGGCCAGTAGTGCTGGTTAAATATTATGTTTGAGGATGGTGATACACCGCAGGATTTTAAGCCTGTATTTAGGCCAGATTGTAGGGACGTACCCTGAGTGGAGGCCTGCTGCAGATGATTATTTATCTGAATAATCCTCAAGTGTGTGGTGTCAACAAGGTTATTTTACTGCTCCAAATCACATCATAGTCTCTCAGACCTCATGATATTGTTTGATAGTATAAATATCAACATCTTTGATGTTTACAATTCTAGGTTGCAGTGCTTCTGAAGGAATGCCCATGACAACCACTGAGAGTGACTGACCAGGTAGCGTCACCAACAACCAGACATTGCATCCTTACACTGATTACAAACAAAACTTTACCTTAATTTCAGCCAGGATTTCATCTATATTCTTTTTCTTGTTTTATGATTTTTGCTGCAACTGTAATGCAAGCCATGACAGCCTTTTGTGGAGCGACAACAAGCTGAGGATATCAATGGTCATCTATGTTTATTTTTATTCTGAAGCCACATTTGATCATGCAAGATTCACTGAAATGTGAAATCTGCACTGTGATGTCACTGGCAGGTCGGCAGGTGTGTGACATCCAGGGGTCTGACGGTTGGGCTGAGTTGTTAGTGTGTATTCTCAGAGGATTGTAAAACTAATACTTGTTTGTCTGTGGTCTCCCATGTTTTTATCATCAAGGTGTTTGGCCAGCCAACGCTAACAAACCCAACTGACACTTACAGGAGTTGTAGCTTCAGTTATTGGGTCTAATTTGTGGTCAATCAAGCCTATGACCATTCAACAGAACAATGTGTGACCACATTCAGCACAGGCATGGAGGAGTCAGATGCACTGATCATGAAAATTGGGGCCAATACTGATACTGATGTTAAAATAACAATTTAGCCAGGTGCTGTTATACTACTACCAATTTTTTTCAGCGTTTTTTAAAGATTCCCACCATGCCGACAGGTCCTCTTGTTTGACCATGAAAACAGATGCCCAATAAAAAATCTCTTAGGCACACAAGCCAGCATGAAAATTATTGGACAGAACAGATGCACATGAGCCACTGATATCTGCTGACATTATTTTTCAGTGGCAGAAGTTTATTAACAGGGCTGATACCAGTGTATACTGATGTTAAACTGATGCATAATTGTATTTCTAGTGGAAATAAAACTTTAAGGCAAAAGACTGGTGGCAGCCCACTAACATTAGTGACAATTGGCAAACTCAGCTGACATCGTTTAAGTAGCAAAGTGCCTCAGCAACATTTAAAAGAGCCAACAGCTGGAGACTGCAAAAACCTGTATACAACAGCAAATAAGTAGGTTACACACATCAGGGCTCTGGGCAGTATTTAGCTGTAAAAATGCTAAGATGTAGAATTTTTCTGAGTTCTCTCACATTAGGAATGATCAACTAGTCAGAATTTAAATTTCTATTTAATCTACCGGGATTTAGTCTCTGGAACATCCTTAAAATAAACATGTTGAACTGAAGTCCTGCTGTTCTGGATTTTCTTTCTCGCCTTTCTCTATTTTTTCTGATAAATAAAAAAATATATCCAGTAAAGCTCAGAAGAAGTGCCAGCTTCACTTTACACCTACATTTAGATGTATGCATATTAATAACCCAGAAGCAGCGAAGCAAGAGAGACTGTTTTTTAGTCAAGAAACTGATATGCATGTTTAATCAAACTGTAATTGCAATCTACTGAAGCTGCTGTAAGAGGAATTAAAATTGATATTTTGTGTCTCTCCTTTGATGGATTTTTTTCTGTGTGGCTGCTCAATGAATCTTGCTGCAAAATGGTGAATTAAAGCCACAGTATTTGATTCTGGGAGACTGACATAAAAATCGGTGTGAGAGCTGACAAATTGTGGACTGTTTTTAACTGTACCAGAAATGTACATAAATAATATCACATCTATCTGCCAAAAGATGTCAGCATGAAGAATGCACAACAAAAAAGTTGGCACGGGCCAAGAAAAAGGAGGATGTTCTATTTTCTGACAGTGTTTATTTGAACGTGAGCTGTTCCTGTTTGGAAAACAACACAAAGTAAGAGCTCAACTAGACACTTTAACATAGACACTCAATCTATTTTAATAATGTAACAATTAAATAATCAGTTCACTGCACAGATAAAAAGACACTGGGATGATTAATGCACACCTTTATATAAGTGAATGGATGGTTCCATCGTCTGCCTACAGAAAATGGTTGCATTATATATTATTTATAGGAGGTGAAAGCAATCTAATGTCGATTTTATAGACTGTATCATGTTAAAACTTACTGTACCAGCTGACAGAAGCACAGACAGCTGAATGCAACGAGGATTAAGGATTCATGCATGCTGCTCTTATAGCCAAGGAGAATATTAAATGAATCCGCTCTTGCTACTTTTAAAGCCGAAGATGTCAGAGTGAGGCCTTGAAATTATGGGATTAACCTGTGAATGGACATCGGATGGGACTATAAATGTGTGAATGTAGAATGTAGAAATAACTGAAGACGTAGACAGCACTACATCTAATATGTGGAAACAGATGCAATTTTTATAGTTTGGCTTAATTTGTGCTGAAGCAGGCTGAATTTGAAATAAAACGATGGCTATGAAGCTGCAGAGCTGGCTTTCTGCTTCAAGGGAGTTTGGGTTTGAAGTATTGAGTAGCCAATCATTTTTATGGGTGAACAAAATTAAGAGATTTCTTTCTTTAATGTAACAAAGTTTAGGGACATGTTAAAGACAAAAGTGAAGTTTTGATATTTTTAAAATAAAGCTGTAATATCACAGGACTTATGTTCTAGTTTTATGAGATAAAACTGAGGTATTACCAGAGCAAAGCTGTTATTTTGTCAACAAAAGAAGTCTTATGTAACAACATTATTGAAAAACTGTATGCTCTGGAAAGGCTGTGAGTAATTTTTTACGGTTTTAACTCTGATGAAGATGCAGTACGCATTGAAACGTTAGCCCTTTGCACCTTATTAAACTGCCAGAGAGACTTTTGCGTTCAAGTTTCTTCTTGGGGTTTCCTGTGATAATAATTAGCCCATTCAGTCATCTTTTAAACACAATTTTAGATATCAGATGAGCTAAAGCCCTCAAATCAGAGTGTGGAGCTTTTTGTGAAGTTATACTAGGACTAGGCTCTACAGTCTATATATTCATATCATTTTTATTTGTTTTTGTTTGTTTTTCTCCCCTGCCTGTTGTAGTTATGGTATTGTACTGTGGTATTACAAAAGTATAAGAGATTACATGTTTTTTAAAACGTATATTCAGGTGCTACAGCCTCCCCCCAAACAAGTTTGTGATGGCATACTCTTTTGTAAGTCTTGCTGTGTCTGTAGTTCTTTGTAACTACACCTGGAGTTCAAAGTTTTATTTCCCCCCTGCTGAGGTGTCAAGCTGCTATTTACATCATGTTTCCTGACGTGGTTCTTCACAATCAAAGCACTCAAGGAAAATACCAACAACAGACTTTAAGTGAACTTGATTTAACTTACACAGGTTAAGACTCTTAAACAATTATTTAACAATTATTTAAGCTGTTATAAAAATTTTTATCTGCAGCACTGGGCAAGAACAAAACATGCTGATGACTGGACTCAGAATGAGCTGCTTTCTGCCACATATCACTTTTCTATGCTAATGGTGGCGTCAGTAATGTCTTGAGTGTGCACTACAACATATGTGTTTGAATCAGTGATGACAGTGTTGCTGAAATCCACTCTAAAGCAAACGTTATAACAGTGATGGGATTAATACTGGTTTACCACCCACTAAGTTACACTTTAGTAAAGCTAACAAAAATAACTTCAAGAATATAAAACTCAGTTAATAGGTTTTCTATGTGATCAAAACATCTTACTTTGAATATAACTGTTGTATTCTCAAAATATTACCTCCTTGTTTCCCTAATATTACAACTTTATTCTCAAAATATTATAAGACAGTCTGTTTGCAGACCATTCATCTGTGATGGCCACTCTCACAGACCGTTCATCCGAGATGCTGTTTATCTCAGAATGGAAATACATGTTAACACTTTCTAAATAAAATTGGATTAAACTTCTGTTTAGGGTTAAGGTAAGGGTTAGGATACCAACAGTCAAAAACCTGGCTTGCAAAACCTGATTCCAAACTTTAGCTGGGTAAGCTACATAAATAACAGAGCTACATAGCTAATGTTTGCTACAGCTCTTCGTGTCAAAGCTAACTTAGCTATAGATAACAGAGCTTCATAGCTAATGGAGCTACGCAGCTAACGTTGCTAAAGCTAAGATCATGAAGCAGCTTTGTAAGCTACATAGGCACATTGTCTACATGGCCAAGTCAGCTTTAGCTACATTTGCAACAGCTCACGTTTCTAAGGCTAACTTAGCTACAGTGGCTCATGTCATAATGTTAATTACATAGCTAGCAAAGCTAAGATAGCATTAGCTTAATTTAACAAAGCTAGTTACTGTTCATGTAACTACTTCAAAAAACGTGCCTATAAATAATTTAATCCCAGATTAGACCTCTGACCTTTTTCTATGTTTTATCTATGATATGTTTCATAGTCCAAAATGTTTACAATATATTTATTCCACAAATGTAACTGCCAGACTTTGTTTATGAATATAGTTGAATTAAAAAATAAAATATAAAGATTTAAATACATTGTACCGGCAAAATATGGTTGCTAGAAATGTACAGTCTCAACAATTATTATTTAATGTAATAAATATGATAACTTTATTCTCTTGATATGAAGAATTCTTTCAACTTTATTTGCAGAACATTTAGATTTATTCTCACGTCATCAAGAATTAATTCACCACACCTTTTTGCCTTAATACTGTTTTTCTTTCGATTGCTTTTAACACTTTATCCTTATAAACTCATGGTTTTGATTCCAACTACATTTGGCCAGCATGGATTTAATAATCATTGAAAGCTAGCTGACTTTGTGCAGTTTAAATTCTTGTGTTTTTGAGTACCTGCCTGAAGAATAAAAAAATGTTTTACTATCTAAAAATCAAAATTTCTAGGATGAACAAAATGCAGTGATCTATGTGTGGAATATTCTTGCCTTCAGTTCATAAGGAGCAGCTTTACTTAACAGCAGAGCTCTCTGTTCACAAATATGGATTGCACCATCCTTGATCAGTGCGTGTATCATCAATAATAAATCACTGCCAGCAAGAGAAAGGCCTTTCAGGAACCGAGAGAGACAGCTTTGTTTTATTCTGAGCAGCGTGTGATCCTTTAGTTCAAGTTAAATGTGAAAATTATCTAAATTGGAGTCACGGGGCTTTTTCATTAAAGCACTGACACAAGATAAGTAAAAGGAGCCGTGTTTCTCTTTAATAATGGCCTGTCGAAAGAGATGATGCAGAGGGTGTCAGTATCTCACCTTTTCAGGCCTCTTGTACACAGCTGGCCACTGAGAGCTGTCATCAAAGTAGAGCAATATGTTCTGACAGCAGCGAGACTGCACAGAGGAGAGGCAGAGACGAAGAGAGAAAGAGAGTGTGGAGCGAGAACATAGATCAGAGGAGGCAGTGAGACGGTTTGAGATTTATACGACCAAAACTGTTTCCAAAGTCTGCAGGCTATGACAGTAAAGCAAGGCATGGGAAAAACAAGACAGTGTGGAAGAACAAAACAGACGTGTGGAAATATTGAGCAGGCGAGTGCAGGAGCATAAGGAGGGGAAAAAATGGCGAGGCGGATACAGCAGGGAAAGCCAGAGGAAGGCGAGAGGAGAAATAAAGACATGGCATCAGTTTAAAGGGGTGAGAGGAAGGAAAGAAAGTTAAGAAGCAGAGTGAAAGAAACTAGAGAAAGAAAGTATGAAGAAAGAAGGAAAAACAATAATGCTGCCAGAGAAAGAAAGTAAGGGCAGACTGAGGACATGAGTAAAGTTTATTTCAAATAAAAAGATGCAAACAATTGTGTGATAAAGACACAAGCAGCCACTTTCAGTGGTCCTACCTTCGGATAACGGAACCGGAAGTCCAGGCGACCAAAGTCTGTGAGAAAGCAGAAGCGTGTGAGGAAAACCCAGTCCTGTAGAGAGAAAGAGATAAAAACAAAAACAAAACTAAGGTTAAAGCAAGACAGAAACAAGATTAGTGTTTTTGAGATACTGTAAGTGCTTATGTCAGCAGTAAACTTATTTAATGTGGCACTGTTCAGAATCTAGGTTACTAAGTGCTTTCCAACAACAAGAAGTTAACAACAGCATCTATCTTTTGCTTCTTCCTTGTTGTAAGCATTTCAAGAAGTTGTATCCCATTACAGTGCATAAGAAGAAGACAAATGCATACAGTAAATGCCAAAGAACAAACAATAAAGCATTGAAAAATTGAAACACAACAATCTGCAGAAAGAAAACAACTGATAATAAAAGAAAAAAAGGTTTACATATGGTTGCTGTTTCAGTTGATCTAAAACTTCATATGAGGCTTTCCCATTTCATGCCTTGGCTCTACTTGGTTTGACTCGGCACAGCAGCCCAGCGCAGCAGGGGCTCTGCTTTTCCACCACAACTGAGCTACATGTTTGAGGGCGCGTCTAGAGCTGATGCCCTCCTCTTTCTTATCCACAGTCTGATCTGATTGACTTTATATCATTTTAGGCAAAATCAAACTGTAAACTGACTGCGCCGCATGCTGCTCTTTTCCCATTCTCTTTCTCTATCACTCTCTCTCTTTCCGTGATCAATAAACGAACAATAATTCACATTTATCAAAAAGAGAGAATTTTCCTGCATATAAGTTAAAGAACGGTTTTCTGATGATTGATTTATGAGTCTCTAGATTGCAGAAAATGAACACAATCATATTTTTGGATTAAGTAATAAGAATGGTATGCTTTACTAGCACCAGTTAATAAATTAAAGACTAACTATATCATGGGCTTTAAGAAGGAGAAAGGGTCCTCTGCTCCTGGTTTGTTCTGATCTCACTCATCAGTATGTGAACTCCGTGACTGACTATGGCTAGTCTGCTCTAAAACAGGACCATTCTGGCACAGCTCAGCGCGGCCAAACTAGTGATGGAAAAGCAAATCAGCAAGGCTTGGTTTGGCTCGGCACGGCCAAAAGAAAATAGTGGAAAAGCTCCGGTAGTGTACGTCTTGCTAATATCTGATACATTTAGGTGTGGGGATGCCATGTGTTAAGTGTTAAATGACAATCAAATGACATTTTTGCGCTCTTGTTTAGCACCAACAGATTCATGTGTGAATATACGTATACTTCTTATCACCTGTGCATATCCTTACATAATCATATATAGAGCGTTATGACCACAGTTATTTTTTGTGTTTGTTATTTTTTGCTGTGGTTCTGTTTAATTGTTGCTCCAAGCTGGCTGTGCCTGCTATATGTGTGTGGTGGTTTTTCTGTATTTTTTTTTATAACCAGGTGTGTCATGTGCCAAAGATTGGTTGGCCAAGTCCCACGGTACGTGGGTGATAGGCTGCAGAGGAGATGTAGATTTGTCTGGTCATCTCTCCCTTTGACTACTTTTGTTTGTTATCTGAACTTGAAGTGTTTCTCCCTGAGGTAATTTTCTCATTGTTCTAATGTTCATGTGAACTTAAATTAACTGTGTAAATTATCTCTTTGTTCAAACTTTGAAACTTGGTTATCATGGCTGCTTGAGATTTGAGTGATAGGCCTTTTCAATGCTGCGTTCTGGCCACCCCTAGACACAACAAGAGAAAATACAAACACACTTAATACTATGTTGTCATCTTAGTCTTCACTTCTTTCCAGAGGATCATTACAAGTATTAAGCTTTGTGTATTTCTCCCATAATTCCATCTATCTTTAAACATATGAATCTGGTTTCTGATTCTTATTTTAATTTTCCCATCATATAAACAGTATTTTATTTACAAGACCTTCCCTTTTTGTCTGCCAACTCTAACTGGCAGACAAAATGTTTCTGTAGACCTCTGAGATTATTTTGCTGCTGCCATCATGTGTTACATCAATGAAGATTAATGAGCCCATCCCAGAAGAAGCCATGCAAGCCCAAGCCATGACATTACCTCCACTGCGTTTCACAGACGAGCTCATACATTTGGGATCATGAGCAGATGTATTGCATGTCCTGCAATGTGACTTATACTCATGCACATAGTTCAGTCCTACTACAGCCAGAGTACCTGGAGAGAACCCACACATGCACAGGGAGAACATGCAGACTCCATTCAGAAAGGCTCTGTCCGACCAAGATTCAAACCAGCCAAAATGAGAGCAAATACAAAACCAGCATGAATCAAACTCAAACATACAGAGATCAGAGAAGTACAGTCACTCTAAAGCCA
Source organism: Cheilinus undulatus (assembly GCF_018320785.1). Classification (NCBI taxonomy): domain Eukaryota; kingdom Metazoa; phylum Chordata; class Actinopteri; order Labriformes; family Labridae; genus Cheilinus; species Cheilinus undulatus. Next base: position 34,850,724 of record NC_054872.1, on the reverse strand, counting down.
TTTTTAAGTGCCCACAAGTATGTTAACATGCTCCTAACAGACATCTCTTCTTTTACCACATTTACCATTAAAGTTAAGCATGCTAATATATAATATAACAGCACCTCAGTATTTGGTTTTACAATTTCTGCCCTAATCTGATTTCTTTAAGATTTTTAGGCTACTCTGCAGCAGCGGGCCACTCCTTAACAGATTAAATTCAGTCCAAGGCAAGAAGTGTCACAAAAATAATGCCAAACGTTAGCAGCCCTTCTCTCTTGGCAGGATAACTCAGAACATCATCCCACATTACCATGGTAACAGTCAGTGACACCCTGAGAAAAGCATGGCTTGCACTTTCTGGTTCGATAACAAAGTGGAGCATGCATAAGCGAAGAGAAAGACGTTTGGAGAAACCACTCCGAGCAGGAAGAAAAAAATAAAGCAGCAAGGAAATAGTAAACTTATCTCTCATTTCTCTACGGAAACTTTCCTGGCCTGAGTGATGTGAGCTAAAGTAAGAAAAAGCCTGCTCTGTGTACAAACCACACTATCTTAGTTCAAGTCTACAAACTTTGCAGATGTTGTGGTAGGTGGGTATCAAGTATCAATACCATTACCAGTATTGCATTTGCCTTTAAATTGATTTTTTGCATCACTATCATTGCCATTTTAAATACATGCATCAGCTAAACTGATGCCACTGACAGCTCAACCTCCCAACCTTATATAGCTTATAAAAACTGTCAGCATGTTTTGCTCTAACTCTTTGGTGCAACGTTAAGTTTTCTGCAAGTTAAAGAAACACGAGGCTCTCTGTCAGTCTGTCTGGGGCTTTAACACAGACTATGGGCTGAATCTTACTGACTCAGTTTGTCTTAAGTGCAGTGCTGTAGCAAGTTACACCTGCATTACAGCGACTTAAACACCTGCTTAAAGGAGAAGTTTTATCTAATGACTCAATTGTTGTGAATCCAAGATGATTCAAAGTAGTGGACTGTGGCTCTGATAGTGGTCAAAGATAGGGGCTGTAAATACTGTAACTACCTACTCACAGATGATTGTACTTCTGCTAAAACTCATTCAATTTCATAATAATTTGATAATTTGGTTACTAACAAATCCTTCACAATAGTCCCTGGTCGTTTCAACGCTTTTACCTTGAAACTACGTCACAAAATAGGCTGTTTTCAGTAACAGCTTTACAAAACTCAGCAGGAGAGGAGTAAATCTTCAGACCACATAGATTCAGTTACAAACCACAACATACTACGAACCAAACCCAGAGAACCATAAAAGCATCTTTCTGTGATCTTGTGCACAGTCATGAGTTGAATGCACCATTACAGGCTTGTTTTAGGAATCATAGAACTTGAACATGTAGTTAATGCTGTGATCCAATGTTATTTTTTAATACCACAATATCATACTATTGCTGCAGAAAACAAAGAGAATACTGTAATACAGATATCATCCACCTCTGGGTGTTAGTAAATGTTATAATAGATTTTCAAAAACGGCCCATGTCACTAGGGATGTGCACAATTAGCCAGATAATGGTAGAGTCAGATCCCTGACCAGAATAACTATCTGGTTACTTAATAATATTTTTTTATTTGTTCTTGCCTACAATCCCAGTCAAATGCTAAACTGTAAAGCCCAAAACACACTGGTACCATCCAACGCGTGTCAAAAACGATTGCCCCCCTTATATTCTATGAATAAATCCACGACAACGGTGACCAGACATGTGTGGACGCGCCACACCACTGCTCTGTTCCCAGCATGGTCACGACTAGTGGAGCGTTTTCCTGAGTGAACAGCTTTTTTGCCCATCTCACCTGCTGTAGTAGCAGCTCTGTTTGAGAGCAAAGAATAATAAATGTAGCACCATCTTTTTGTTCCAGGCATAGATTAAGATGGAGGCTTAGGCTGCTCTATCTAGCACTTGGCCATGCAGTGGCTGGTGGGGAGCTTGGCCACTGACATGCAGCTGCCGGTGTGTGCTAGGTACGGCAACACGACGTAATGCAACGATCCAGCACTAGTGTGTTTAAGGCTTTACATGAGTTGCCCAACTATCTGTGTTTAATAGCTACTACCATAATCCTTTTTAACCTAATGTAAACAATGATGAACCCAAAGCACCAATCTGTCTTGTAGGAACAGTGTGGTTTAGCAATTTATATCCAGAAATTAAAGACAGAGTTGTATTAAGGCTGTACCAGATTATACTCACATACACTATATTGCTAAAAGTATTCACTCACCCATTCAAATAATTGAAATCAGGTGTTCCACACCTGGCCACAGGTGTATAAAATCAAGCACCTTGGCATGCAGACTGTTTCTATAAACATTTGTGAAAGAATGGGTCACTTTCAGGAGCTCAGTGAATTCCAGCGTGGTACTGTGATAGGATGCCACCTTTGCAACAAGTCCAGTCATGAAATTTCCTTGCTCCTAAATATTCCACAGTCAACTGTCAGTGGTATTATAACAAAGTGAAAGCGACTGGGAATGACAGCAACTCAGCCATGAAGTGGTAGGTCACGTAAAATGACGGAGCGGGATCAGCGGATGCTGAGGTGCATCGAGTGCAGAGGTCACCCACTTTCTGCAGAGTCAATCGCTACAGACCTCCAAACTTCATGTGACCTTCAGATTAGCTCCTCTTAGCTCCTCTCATTGATGGCTTATCCAAGACTACTTCTGCTAATTAGCCAGGACATCCCGAGCATTAACAGCCAGTTACGTATGAAGAGGAGAGACGGAGCCGTCGTTATCAGCTCCAGCGGTCTCCGTCGTTCTGCACGATGTGATTCTGTATTGACTCCAATCCAACTTTATCTGAGGATCGGTCATAGGTAGATTTATCGAAGTCCACTACAACTCTGCTCGGCATAAGCTTCCTCTCTCTGCTGCTGCATCGGTGTTTACGACGCTCAGCTATACATTTCCCTGTGTTTCAGCCTCTCCATTACTCACAGCTATGACACAAAATCCCTCCATACCGCTGATGATATTAATCCTTTGGTTAGCCAGGAAAACCTCACTTAGATTAAAATTCTGCTTTCCGACAATGTTCTGGTCAAACTTTTCCAGCATAGTCTCTAGCAGTACTGCGCATGCTCAGAGAGAAGGCTTGGGTTTTACGTCATCTTGCATACATAATTAGCCATGTGCTTGCCGTTTGAAGAGATAAACAACTCCAGCACCGCAGGACAGTAGATGTAGTCAGATCAGGCTACTTTTAGTTTATATTAACGCATTCTTGCAACATATATTGTAGGTTACACAAAATATAATCTGCAAGCATTCAGTATTTACTTATCTGGTCATTTGCATGTTTTCTGCTGGACATTTTGACCGGTTATATTTTTATCCGGACTTCTGCTCTTTTTACTGGGTAATGCCGGCTAATGGAAATTCAGATATATATATGTATAACATTTCCCTATACAACAAAAACTGGTAACTATTGAGTGTGTTTCTCAATGATTCTCTAAACTGAAATAGTCCTACACCACACTCCGCTTTGCTCTTTTGCATCTCTTCATTCAATTTGCATTTTGGCAAATTGAGATTATGCATTGCACTTTTCGAGTACTTCTTCTGTTTACCCTCTCCCTCTCTCCTTGACTTAAATCGCCCCCGATGGGTAACATGTCTCAATGCATTTGTTAAAACCCACTCACAACGTAATGACGGTAGATATTGTCGTGCAGTGAAGAGTAAGACGTGTTTAGTCTCTTTATTAAATGCCAACATCAGACTGACTAAATTCCCTGTGATCGACCAAATTCCTAACGACCAATTAATCGATCATCAATTAATTGTTCCCATCCTTATTTGGGATGAATTAGAGCAGAGACTGAGAGCCAGGCCTTCTCACCCAACATCAGTGTGTGACCTCACAAATGCACTTCTGGAAGAACGGTCAAAAATTCCCATAAACACATTTCTGAACCTTGTGGAAAGCCTTCCCAGAAGAGTTGAAGCTATCATAGATGCAAAGGGTGGACCGACGTCATATTAAACCCTATGGATTAAGAATGGGATGTCACTTAAGTTCATATGTGAGTCAAAGCAGGTGAGCAAATACTTTTGGTAATATAGTGTATAACAGCAGCACTGAGTGAGGATATTAAGCACAGACATGTGAACGTTAACCTGCAAAGAAGACTGAAGGTCAGCAGTGCTAGCATTGCTAAAATTAGCTACATACTCCAGAACAACTTTACATAGATTGCAACCTGCCACTATGGCCCATCTTAAAGAAATGGTGCTCAGTTTTAACTTTTTCCTGGGTGCTTTTCCCAACTTTATACTAGTTGATGTGACATCATTTGCCAAGGAACGTCAGTACTTGTTACCCATGAATTCATAAAAATGCAAACAAAGTTTTGACATAATTGCTCAGCCAGTAATATTTGTTTTCTGAAAGCCTGCGCTTTTTTAAAACAGCAAAAGTCAAGGCAGAAAAGTGCAGAGGAACCGAGCAGCTCTGTAGCTTTGGCTCAATAAGAAATTTAAAACCAAAGCAATATAAGTCAAGTTTATATACAACACTCCTGTTTGTCAAGCTCATGACCTTGCAGTATAAAACCATTAAACAGTAATGTATTCTTGCTCTGACTTGACAGCTAAATACAACAAACCACATGGTCTGAATATCTGAATCCATTTAATTGATACTGAGACATTTTTCTGAACTTAAATAGTAAAGGACTGACTAAACAACTTGCTAAGAGACAGAAGAAATTATCCTGGGAGAAAAAAATCTGACAAGCAATAAAGAAGCGAAAGAGATGAGAAGTCGTAGCAGACGAAGTTGGGGTAAAATTAAAGAAAAGATGGAGGAGAATAAAAAGAAAAAATAAATTGAAGGCAGAAGAGAGACAGAAGTGGAGGGGGACGAAGTAGTGCCAGGAGGGTAAACTTCTAGAACGGGTAAACAGAGGGGGCATTAAGGGGCTGCTGAACACATTAATAAGGGAGAGAGTTGGAGAAGAAGAAAAAAAAAATCCATTCTTAATATAATTCAGCCATAAGCTCGGCAGCATGAGACCAGATAATAGTGCTGATGGTGTACTTCACTGAGCTTACATAACGCACTGCAGCAGCCACAGTATGGTGGCTCAGCCACTGGTGGTCTATACATATATATTATACTTTATATATGTCATATACAGCTGTGGGCCGACACACTCTCAAGATATGGATCATAGTGCTGAACGAAGCACTAACACCACATCACTTTTATACTGTTTACACACACTTCTTTATCTGGAGGCCTGCCCGGTGTGAGTACTCTCTGGACTGGAGCAGCCAGAATGAATGAAGAGTTTTAAACCAGAGTGAGACATCAAATCTTTAAGAAAAGTAATCGCTCGTCTGGCAAAATCAGTGCAACAAATGGCATTAAATTTATTCAGACAAATGACACTAGAGAGGGACCAGGGCTGGATTCGATTCAAAACCCAACATTTTTGTGGTAAATGCTGTTTAGTTGATGTGGAGTCTCACTGTGGGTTTCATTCTTTTTAATTAATGTAAGTATCTAAAGTGCTTTGTTAACAAAATGATTGTCGAACTACTAAAGCCTTTACATTTGTGAATGATGATGACATTTACAACTGATTAATGTTGAAGAAATCAAACATAAAAGTATTTTTGGCTCTAGCTAAAAGGACTTGGAGCCATGTTTAACTACTCGGTACAAATGCTGAATGAAAGCCTCACATAAGGCTTGGCACGCAAATACGCTTAACCTAGGATGTTCAGTTATGTTACATTCATATTCTTCTTTAAAAAACCATTTTCTCGGTTAATAGATGGATAATAAACTTCAAATATTCATTTATTTCCATGACCAAGTTTAGTTATTTATGCCAAAACTCAATTTTTAAGCAGAATAGAGACACAGTAAAACCTGGTGCATAGGACACACTTAAACACCCAGTTTTTTCATGGAAAAAGTTGGCTGCATTCTCACCAGTGACACCAGTGCACCAGTATAAATGCTAAATCATGCTTTCTTATGATAGCAACTGCAGCTGCCATGCAAAGATGCTGCAAACAACCTGGTGTAATAAAGAGTGCCAATTCACTGTGTCTTCCAGGCAGCCATTTCACTGCTTCTAGCGTCCTAATCAGAGCTTAGCTCGTCAGGTCATGATCATGCATTCAAAGACAACAGTGGCCCACTGTTCAGTAAATAAACCTTGTGAATTTCTGGTTTCTCTAAAGAAACTTCTTAGTCCAAGATCGAAAGTGACCAGCTGAGGTGGTCAGAGTGACCAGTGAGCTGTTAGTCTGTACTTCATAACTATCATGACTGTCATAGGCTGAGAGCTCTGCTACTGTAACAGTAGCTAGCAGAATTATGAACTCAGCATGGCAAAAACAGATGTACTAAAAAGGATACACAGCAGCACACACAAAAACAACACTTATTATGGACTGCTGAGTATAATGGAAATCATCAAGACAAGACACAGCATAAAATCAACATGAATAATAATACCATAAAATCAAGATAAGGCTTGCTAGGGTCAGTGTTCAAAATTTCAAAACTTTGTAGATGCTGCTGCTAATGCTACACCAAAGTTCCAATATTATTATTGATAAAACACGTGTTTTAATGCAAATGTTGTAAGAATTACCATGGTTATTTTTTTAGTCTGTGCAGGACTTGTTTAAGGTCTTATTTTGCAGCAAACCCTTACTCTGCAGAACATCAGTGTGTCATGTTTTTCAAACCAAAGAAAGCAGGCTTTTTACAACCTTGTGAAAGTAGTCCAAATAAAACAGTCCAAATGTGATCATCCCTGAAAATGTATTAAAACAGACATTATCCCTAGTGCTGCACAACACGCTTTTTTTTTTTTAAACCAATACCAATAAGAACTGATCATTTTTTAATCGTTGATTTGAAAAAGTACAAGAAGGCCCTTTGGAGGATATTTTTCGTAGGAGCCCAAATCCTTAAACGCCGCAGATGTCTGCTGAGCCGTCCACATATTCAGTGTTTTGCATACATGTCATGCATATTTGTTTTAAATAGAAGAAGGAAAATATAAATATAAATGATGAGCTCACACCAAACAACTGACAGATTAATCAACCAACCGAGGTAATAATCGATAGATTAATCGATAATAAAATAATCAATAAGGACAGCCATAATTTGTAACTAATTCTAACTGACGTTACCTGTGCTTTACATCAAAGAACAAAAAAACAGTTCTGACCTTAAACTGTTATTTATTCTTTTTTTAAACAAGAACATTCTCTATAAAAACAGGAAATTTTCAATTAAGTGGAGTACATTTCCTAATTAAAAATGAAGGAACTAAAAGCTTGCTTCAAATAAGTCTACAGATAACACATCAATGACAACACATTGTCATGTTTAATAAAAGAAAAGTTGTGGAGATTTGGTGGACAGCTGTTATTTTTATTCACCAGTCAGAACTGAAAGAGACCTGATGTTTTTCATAAAGATTCAAAAATGTGCATTAACAGAAGTCATAACAATTAGGTAATAATTACATAAAATAAGAACATAAAGTGCACCATTAACACAAAATAACAGTGTTGTCTGTGGTGTTGAATTAACGGTGTTGTTGATCTGACTGAATGCAAGAAATGCACATCAACCGGAGCAGGCAGGAAAATGTCTGAGAAGTAGCTGTGGATCCGAAGACTGTTGGACTGATTTTGCCATTAATAGTGTTGCCTTTTGGTTGTCTCTGGCAATCTTTGCAGTTTTCAAATGACTGCTTACTCCGTATCTTAACAGCATAAAGGCCGGCTTGGTGATAATGCTAGCGGTGATAATGCTTGCGGTGATAATGCTTGCGGTGATAATGCTAGTGGTTACTGCTTTTTATTTTGTTAATAGTCCACCTTTAGGATCACCTTCTCTTCCCTTTGAGATCTATGTGGAGCATGTTTTACAAACACTTTTGCCTTATCCTCCTCTGAAACACTGAAAAACTCCACCAGTGGCACCGTTTTTTTCAGCGTGCTTTGCATCTCACTGCTGCAGCTTCTTCTTCTTCTTCTCTGGGGTTTTAAGCAGCGGGTCACATACCGCAACACCACATACTGTTTCAGAATATTTAGTGTCCTGAGTAATGAAACAAACGCCTTTATTATCAGTGCAATTTATCAGTTAATATTTTATTATTGGAATAAGAAAAATACATAAAATATATCTGTGAGATTGGCTGATAATTTATCAGTCCCAATAATTATTGTGCATTCTGAATAATCCTTATAACTGAACCAATCAGTCTGGACACCATTCAGTCCATGTACACCGCATTCTACATTATTATGCAAATGACGTTTTTCTCTTATTTTCCTAAATATTAACACAAATGACAGTCAGAATATTTTTCAAGTCTTTAGCTGTTAGAGCATAATTCAAATGTTTTTGAACAAACTTCATAATGATAACCTTTTTTTTTTTTTAAATAAAAACCTCAAAATGCACTGTTCCACGTTATTAGACAGGCCACAGGTTTCAAGCAATATGGGAAAGAAAAAGGATCTCTCTGCTGCCGAAAAGTGTCAAATAGTGCAATGCCTTGGACAAGGAATGAAAACATTAGATATTTCATGAAAACTTAAGCATGATCATCATACCGTGAAGAAATTTGTGGCTGATTCAGAGCACAGATGGGTTTATGCAGATAATGAGGAAGGTTTCTGCCCAACAAATTCATCGGATTAAGAGAGCAGCTGCTAAAATGCCATTATAAAGCAGCAAACAGGTATTTGAAGCTGCTGGTGCCTCTGGAGTCCCACCAATCTCAAGGTGTAGGATCCTCCAGAGGCTTGCAGTCGTGTATAAACCTACTATTCAGCCACCCCTAACCAATGCTCACAAGCAGAAATGGTTGAAGTGGGCCCAGAAATACATGAAGACTCATTTTCAAACAGTCTTGTTGACTGATGAGTGCTGTGCAACCCTGGATGGTCCAGATGGAGGAGTAGTGGATGGTTGGTGGATGGCCACCATGTCCCAATGAGGCCAGAATGTCAGCAAGGAGGTGGTGGAGTCATGTTCTGGGCCAGATTTATGAGGATAGAGCTGGTAGGCCCCTTAGGGTCCTTGAAGGTGTGAAAATGACCTCAGCAAAGTATATAGAGTTTGCCTGTTAAGATGTTTTTGATTGAAATAGCTTTGATTTCAGTGAATATGACCTCCTAATGCTGCAAATTCAACAAATGACCGTTTTCAGTTCTTTACAACCTATAAATTCTTTTAAAACTCTGTTGTGCTAAATAATGTGGAACAGTGCATTTTGAGTTGTTTTTTTTTATAATGGTTATCATTATGAAGTTTGTTCAAAAACATTTGAATTATGCTCTAACAGCTGATGACTTGAAAAATATTCTGTCATTTGCATTAATATTTAGGAAAATAAGAGAAAAATGTCATTTGCATAATAATGTGGAACGCGGTGTATGAAAGAATATTTCTTAATAATTATATAATTTTGTGTGGGCAGCTTTTGCTACGAGATGTCAGCTTGTGCTAGAGGGAATTTCTCACTTTCCACATATTTTATAGAACAAACAATCAATAATTAATGCTGAAAATTACAGCTTATTAATTTATAATGAAAATAGATGCAGGCCTTCCAAGATTTAAATTGGGACATTATCTAGATCAGGACCTAAAAAGTAGTTTTTGATTAATCCTCTCTCTAGTACTGTAAGTTATTCTAATATGATAACAAAACAGGCAACCAAACAGGCTCATTTCTCTTTTGTCAGAGCACTTCATTACACCGCAGATTTATTTCACAGCATTGTACAATTACATTATGTATATGCAACAAAATCCCCGATGATATGGTCTCTGAAATTAGGATTTGCTATTATTCTGATGAATCTCCATGTTCTGGTTCTGAAATAAATTATACTTTTGAAATGTTAACGCAAGCAGAACAAAACATAAACACGCAGAGTAACAACATGTCCACAAGAATCTGTTGCACTCTCTTCTTTATTAGATCGAGCCTTAAGGTTGGTGTATTATTAATTCTTGATCTCCACCCAACCACAAAGCTCCCCATGCGCCATTATACTATAATTACCTCTGCCCTCTGTTCTCCCTACATAAACAAGCACGGTAATTTCTGTGCTGAGAAATAAAGTGCAACCAGAGAGCAGTGTAGCGTGGCTAGCACTGCTGCCTCCATATATCACAGAAAACAAAACCGCAGCCATATTTCAGCCGCCGCCAGTCCGCTTCAACCCCCCCGCCCCCCGGAGCCTCTGGGTTATAATTCATGGCAAACTCCAGAAGTCACTGAAGCCGAGACTCACTCCCACCACCGTGCGTCGTCCCGGGTGACGCTTACTGACCCACAGATGAATCCCTTGAGAGGAAAGAGGGGTGGTCTGGAGGGATGGTGGTGTTTTTAGAAGAGGAGGGGGGTATCATTTAACTCACAACAGGCTGTGAAAGGCCCCCTTGTGAAACACATAGACCCCATGAGCATCTGTCACACACTTACAGCACGCCATAGATGGATGTAACAAACACACACAAGCCTTCACTAAAGTCAGCCCCTGTTTTTCATTATCGTCATAGCAACCACAGCATGCCTTAGTTTGCAGCTGCCATAGAAACATCAAAGGGCCAAGCCATCCATTGAAACACTCACAGTGAAAAACTCTTATTCTGTCCCTCTCGTATGATCGTCCTTCACTTCAGCAGCTAAAGCTCAGCAGTAGTATGACCTTCAATCCCTATTCAGTTCAGGTTATCAGGTAAATTTCCAGCCTGATATATGAGCTAATGCCTAAAGATTCAAACACAGTGAAGACTCAGATGGCTCAACTAAAACAACTTTCTACACTGTATTTAAAGGGTCACCACCACAGGCTGTATTGGTTTCCACAGAGCTGTTGCTCAGGGATGGCGTCAGCCTACTGGCAAACAGCTACAATGCTCCTTTCTGTCAGTAGGAATGTGTGCGCTCAGACGTCTAAACATTTAAATGTCGTCAACCCCTCAAGTGAGCTGGAGATTTACTAGTCAACTGAATCAATGAATAATGCAGCTGCCAGCACCAGTAGGCACTACAGCCTTGGTGATGATTACTGCCAAACTGACATAATGCTCTACTACACAGATGTAAACCAGCACAGTAGACAGATGACACCTTGCAGCCTGCAGCAGTTTGGTAGTGTTTGGAAAAAAAAAAAAAAAAAAAAAGATGGAGATAAGCTGTCTGGAGGTTTGGCCAGGTTAAATTAGATTTTAACCATTCAACCAAAGTCATGTTTACTGGCACAAACATGTGAACATAAACCTCCAAGGTAGAAAGAAGCTGAGTGGTGCCAGAACTGTGGACGCTGTAATCATGATTAGCCATGTCACATAAATTCTGCTCAAATTCTGAATCAGAACCGGCTTTTTTTGGTATGTATGCTTATGCAACAAGGAATTTGACTCTAGCTAGCTTTGCTCTTGATTTACAGGAATTAAACAGTAAATATAAAAAATAAATGACACTAAAAAAGCATTTAAAAATATCAGATTTAAATATGTAAAGGCTCTTGTTAGGTATTTTTCTTGTACATACAAGCCCATGTGCATTGATGGTACAGCTGTAAAATGTGCAAAGGGTGCAAGTATGCTGACTAGACATGACCATAACTACAAACTATATAAGGATGTGGGCAGATTTCAATAAGGTAGATAAGATAAATTTAAGTTAGTTGACATTAATACGTGAAAAAGTCGATCAGAGCAATATCTTTGACTGTTAATTGTCATCAGAGTAACTGTGACTGTTGAGTGGTCATCATGGTAACTCTGTGAATGTGAATAACAGGGTCATGTTTTTTTTTTCCAGTTTTTCATGGATAACTGTTTGGCGCTCATGTTTACATTGGTACATTGTATTTCCCAATCATACTATAATTTGCCCCAGGGCAGAGGTGTTTTAGTCATGCAGACAATTAATACATTTTACTTTTTACTTTTACTTTGATGGTGATCATCAAAAATTATGAGACAAGTTAAGAAATGATCATTTTTACATATGATATTTTGGCACCCTAAAAGTAGATAATTGCAGTAAAAACACATACAAAACTTGAGTTTTGTGTTTTGGTTAGAAGAGATGACAGATGTGGACTATCAGACTTTAAAAATTAGGGCTGAACAATTTGGGAAAATAATCGGATTGCAATGTTTTTCCCCAAATATTGTGATCATGATTAAATGTCCAATTATATTTTAAGTTCTCCATTTTGTGTGTTTTTCATCAATTTAGCATTAATCATCCTATGTCTAACACAATATATGGAAGTTTAATTAAGGCTAAACAATTCTTTAAAAAAAAAAATCTAACTGCCATAATTTGATTCATTGGGAATGTGATGTGAAATGTTGTATTTAAGGGAATGTTGATTTTATGTCTTCTTCACTTTTGATAATACAAACACAAAAACAAGGAAAGTAGAATATATTTTGCAAAATATTCTAGAAGAAATTGGCACTCAAATGTTCACATGATGTGTAGACTATAACATCTCTGCCTTAAAAAATTGTGAACATCTAACCAATCCTACTTTTATGTTGTAATTTCATTTAAAAGTCTACAATCATCCAACAAGATCTGACAGTCTCCTCCCTTCAAAGAAGGCTTTCCACAAGATGTCTGAGCTTGACTGCAGGAGTTTTCTTCCCCTCAGCAACAAAGAATTACTGAGGTCAGACACTGCTGTTTTGTGATAAATCCTGGCTCGCAGTCGGCGTTCCGGTTCATCCCAAAGGTGTTTTGAAGAGGTGAGGTCAGGGCTCTGTGCAGGTCAGATGTTTCCTGAACAAACTCAGACAAAGATTTCTTTATCGATCTAGATTATTGTTGTGTAAAGGCACAGCACTGTTTGGCACAGAAGTGGAGACTAGGATGTATTTTTTCCCCAAATTCATAAAAAGATTAATGCTTGATGAAAATATTCATTATTTGCAACCATCAAGAGTGGCCTACATGCATTAATGCTAGCAACATATTTTTAGCTATAAAGCTGCTGGCAAAACTTTTTTCTGTTCACCCACAGAGAGAGGGCTAGATAGCTATAGTCAGTTCACTTGTTTTAAACATTTTCCAGTTGATCATCTTCAGACCAAACTAACTCTGACTCCAGCAAACTCATTTGAGGGTACTCATCAGATTTTGCATGCTCAGGCTTTTCACAGCTTTTTAGCATTTGTGCTCCACATAGAGATGTAACAATAAAACATTCACACCTGAGTATTGTGGCATCACATTTTCTGACATTAAACAGATTAATCATTTCAGAAAATGCTTTTTCTAGTCTTGGTGGGAAAAAAGTAAAGACGCTTTGTGTTTTATCACCGGGCCACTGGAAGTAATTTATAGTCTTCTTGGGGATGGATGATCAAATGAAGCTTTGCCTCTTTTTTTCTCTCCCTCTGTGCAATGCTGCAATCGTCCCCTATCCTCTCTCTCTCTTTCACTCATAATTGGTTTTGCAAATAATAATGAAAAATGATTATCACACAGGATCTGATAATGTGATGTAATGATATGTGTGCTTTAAATCTGATCAATATGGACTGTAAATATTTATTCACATTTTGTTTGCAGCTTAATCGCAATAGCTACATTCTGGTGTTCTGTGCTCAATTCAGTATCTCACAACATATTGAGTAATAACCTCCTCTATAGCTATTCATACTGTATTTGCAAATTCTTGCTAATAAATGGTACTACAAAGAAAGATTATACACAGATCTCCTAGAGGTGCTAGGCAATTCAAAGAAAGCTGCAGAAAAAAGAGGAATGCCCACACTAACCCAATAAAAAAACTATATTAAAGGGCCTCATTAAATCATTTGGTTTCATAAACTTTATTTGGCATTGAGTAAGTGTGCAGGCATACCTCTTTTTTTAATACAGGGCGCTACTCTCTATTTCCCTCCCTCTTGTATTGAAACCCCAATAGCAGCCAGGCAAAGCATACCCTTCAAAGGCCCTTTGAATTAGGGGTATCACACGTATATATATTTTACCAACTACATTTAAAGTGAGAGCTCATTTTAAAATAAAGATTGTTGCTGAGGCCATTCTCTATCATTCCATAATGCATCTGGGCCTCATCACTTTTCCTCTTGAAACCCCCAAACTCTCACGAACAGGTGTGCTGTGTCAAATCGATGGAGTTCCCCTCTTATTTGCAGACCATTAAGCCTTGCAAGATGCCATCAAAAAACAAGCAAACTCGCCACCAGTCCAAAGCTAATCAGCTAACAAGAACTGAAAAAAAAAAAAACCCAACAGATAGTAAGCCAGCTTAGCTTTATGTGTGTGGACAGTAATAAAGAGACTGAGCCCTGGAGAAATGGAACAGTGGATGAGGTGTCTACTTAAATCCCCCTAGGGGAATACTCACACTAGGGTCAGTTGGCCTGTACTGTGCTGAAGTGCAATTACCCCCCCCCCCCCTTCCCAGTCCCCTGCTGGCTTGCGCTCACACTGCTTCAGGCCCACACATACAACACACAACTGTCTAGAGGCACAGTCTCATAGTTAGGAAAATGGAGGAATACACTGGCAATATGACAACAACTTTACTCACTTTGTGGCCTATTCTGAGATGCTTTGACTAACTAACTCTCCACCAGAATTTAAAAGAATTGTTAAGAGGAATGGTCCATTCTACATCATGTTCACTTTGAACGCCTGTGCTTGGGTGCAAGCATGAGTAATTGCATTGTGCCAGAGCACAGTGTAATATCTCTTCCATTCATGCAAGGGCAAAGGAAGTATACCATGCCTAAACATGGAGGACTCATGCTAGTCAAACCAACTGGACAACAGGGGTCAATCATGCTTGGGCATGGTGCAGACTGCCTAGTTAGTACAACCTTATGGCTCATTTATGCTCCCTTTACATACAAAATAGATCAGTGTTTTCAACGATAAAGTTTTTATCGCACACATACTCAAGCTTGTCTGTTATATTTAGCTGGATGTTAAAAATAATCTGTTAGAGGTAGCAGTCCATTTTCCAAAGCTGTTCAACCTCTTTAAAATTTTGCTGCATTGCATTATCACAACCAGGTGTTTGAAAACCTCATGATATATATGAAGAAGATCGGACTGAGCACTTGCCAGCTTGCATGCGCAAGCCAAGCGAGCAGAGTGCACCTCTGCAGACGTTTCATTCAATCCTTCAACAAAATGCTTTGAGCCTTCAAAAAAAAAAAGAAACCAAAATAAATCAGGGGCACTAGAAGTGAATCAAAGTCCCAGCGTTGTTCTAACACTTGCAACTAAGCTACAGCACATCAGGACAGTGTTGTCTTTTCCTCCATATTCTTTTCCTCCTTCCCTGAGGCAATAATAGCACAAGACTATTATCAGACAGGATCCTTTAATGTGAAGCAATATTTCATGTGCTTTAAAACAGATATAAATAGGCTGTAAATATTCTCATTTTTGTGTTGTGCAACAACGGCAAAGTTCAGTCCAGCCATGACTTACAGTACAGGAAGCTTACGAAAAGTGCTCAAAATACCCAACAGGTATAGATTAACTCCATCTGCATATCCCAAAAAATCTGTTAACACAAGTATAAACCTTTTAAAAACTGTTAACGGTTTTAATTGTGCCTGATTTTGCTGCTGCAGCGGCCAACACATATGGTTATTTCACTCCAGGTTAGGATTCAGAACTGTGGCTTTCAACAGTCATGAAAACAAAACAAGCTTGATTAAATAATAACCGTACTGCATGCTGTGATGTGCTCAATTTATCCAAAGACTTTGCCGTGAGGTAAATTTTTCAGTGTTTGCTGTTTTATTTTGGCCATAAGAGTATTTTTTGTTTATTGTTATAACAAATCCTTATTTATTTTTTATTTTTTCCCACATATAGGATCACATAAAATTATATTTTAAACATATTTTAAAAATGTGTCAGGAGAGGTCAAGAGGCCATCAGGCTTATACAAGAGACTTTACCTATCTACATATAAAATGAAAAGGAAACAAGCAAGATTTCAATAAGAACAAAAACTATGCATGCATACAGCTACATTTGTTCACATGTACACATGCACATATTTTTATAAACCTTAAAAGTTTTCTCTCATTAAAATTAATTATACTTGTCCTTCCAGATAATAGAGTAATTCAGTTGATAAATACATGAAATGCAGATTGTCATGTCTAAAAACTGTATCTAATAATGGTGATCTCATATCAATCAAAATAATCATGAGACAGATTTTTGCCATGATCTCTGCATTTGATCATCGCTGATTTATACTCAGAAAAAAACAGAAGTGTTTTTAAACCCAAATTCCTGTGGCTTTAATTACACCCACGTTTTCACGTTTGACCCTGGAGAATGCCGCGTATAGAGCAATACATGCTGCAACTCCTGAGTAGAGTGCGGAAATTTAAAAAGACCTTTTGTTGTTTGACAAATTAGCTCAACATTGTTAACACAAATTCTGTCATCACTTTTAAAGCATTTTCACTCACAAGCGGTGGCGCTGCTGCTGGAAAAGGACAGAGTGTAAGGCATTTATTATAAACATGCCCTTATTACACAGCACTGTACATGATGGTAATCAATACAATACTGTGGCTATTTTTTAAAGGGGCCATATTATGCAAAAATCACTTTCAGGCTTTTAAAACAAAAAAATGTGTCTGGCCTGTCCACAATCCCCTCAGGCACTCCACCTTTCAGAAAATGTGTGCTAAAACAAGACATTCTCCATTCTCAGACTTTCCCCCCATGATGTCATGTGGGGAGTTAGCCCCGCCCCCAGATTTGGTTGGCCCTCCCTGCTTGGAAGAAAGTTCTGCCCTCCTCTCCTGATCTTCCTCTCAGCCGCCAGCTAAGAGGATTAGGAGATCCACATCTATTAAGCCACATCCATTTCCAGAGAGGGGTGTGGTCAGGGGCAGGGTCAGACAGCTCATTAACATTTAAAGCCACAGACACAGAAACAGCTTGTTCTGAGAAGGGCTGAAACAGAGGGTTTTTTAGACATTAAAAAGTCCTATACTGGTGTGGTTTTTAAGCAAAAGACTTCACAGGCATGTTTTGGGGACCTCTGAGACCAATATAAACTTGTCTTAATATGTCCTCTTTAATCCCACAGGATACCAGATTACAGCCCATTCCTTGTTTGGATTTTCCAAAAACTCACACAATATTTTGCAGTATTTCCTCATGAAGTTTGAGTGAAATTCTGACACTTTTTACAAATTATTCTTCTTCTCTGTGTTTGTCTACTCTGGCTTTAACTGTTGGCTTTATTGCTCAACACTGACTACAGGTGGTATTGTAATGTTTCGTCCACATCTGGAAGCTTCAAGAGAACGTGGAAGAAATGAGTACAGACAAAAAGCTCCATCTGAATCTCTGTGTTGCGAATGTCTCTTCTTTTCTCCTATGGTCACTGCATTGTGATGCAAAATCAGTCGGGCATCTCCTGAGCCTGTTTGTGAGTGCGCTTGAAGATCTCTGAGTGTTTGTGTCTATGTACGCCCCATTAATCAGCTGCTATGCCTTGACGTAGTATCTGGTATCAGCGCAGCATCTCTGTTTTATTCCCAGTGTCTTAAAGTTTGTGTCCCTTCAACTCTGAAGCTTCTCGTCATTTTCTTCCTCTCTCTTGATCCCTGTTTACTTGCTAAGCCTCATTAACAATTAATTACCAATCAGCTAGTCAAGTCACCCCTGGACCGCCGGGCTTCTCAATGATTCATTAGTGAGGGTTACACAACGCTGCGACACATAAACACACTAAAGCTCAGTCTGACTGTCTCTGTGATACACACCAACCGACACACAGACTTTTTACACATGCAAACACATGCATCCTCAGAACAAAAACATTAGGAGAGCATATGGGCACATGAAAACTCTCCCTCACATGCTCACACAAACACCTGCATGCTCACAGCGTGGCTGTATCTCATCTCAATGTCCTCATTAAAAAGAGATGCAGGAAAGTGATTGAGTTTGAAACACAATGCATACAAGGATCTCAAAACTTAACTTCAATGTCAACTTGAAGGATTTTTCACTAACTTTTGAAGTCTTGTTTGCTGAAATTGAATATTCTAGAAGAGGCATATTTTAAGATAAGACATGACATTAATTAAAATAAGACCTCACATACTCTGCCTCTTTACAGCATTACTCTATTAAGCCCTGAAATGCTGCTTATAACCGTCATTTCACAACTTCATCTACATCAAGCCCAACATCCATCACCTTGTTTTTCCTCTGGAGGTGAGGTGTTGATTTTCAGATGAGTAAAAGCCCACTGAGCTGAGGCCCGCTGATGAATATGGGTGCAAGAATTTTAAATTAGAAAGAGAACTTTCAAGGGCATCTGTTCATTTTCATTAATTTTCAAAGGACAAAAGTTTAAAGACCTTTCTGGTCTAATCCACAAATTTTCATTAACTGTGGAAGCCAAAGACCACAGACATTATAACCTGCCAACAGCCATGTTCTTTTACAGACTGAGCTGTCAGAGCTGATACTTTAAACCCCCACCCTCACCTTCCAGGAAAATGCATAACAAGGGCTGAATTATTGATCATTTTTCACGTATGAACATTAATCCAGGGAACCAAACAACGAACAAGAAATACTGGGCTGCTGTCTGGAAAATTCCTTCTCTCCATGCTGGTGACTGAATGCGACTTAACTTTCTGTGTGGTCAGTTTTCTTTGGAAAGTTGCTGTCTGCTTTAAAAAATAAAATCACCCCTGGGACATGTAAAAAAGAAAAAAATAATTGCCCCAATTAAATAAGCTTCCAAAGCCAATGGATTGTCCAGACTCCATGTCTGTCATCAGGCAGATCTATCTTGCAAAGCTTCAGTCTGAAAGGTTTGTGCCTGGTCTGAGAATGAACAGACCAATCAGCGCCATTGGAAGAGAACAAGACGGTATCTACAGGTGAGGTTTAGTTGCTCTATTTGTAACCTGCAATACAATAAGAGGTATGACACAGATTTTGAGGCACAATAAGTTTTATACTGACAGAGAAACTCTCTAATTAGATTTTTTACCTGCATTTGGTGACTGACAGGGGCTAATTTTGCACCCTCAGTGCATAGAAATGAGCAAGAATTTCATGGATAAAATATTTTGTGCCTTTATTTTGGAGCAGAAAGAGATTGGCAGGTGGTTGTTCCTCCATTTTCCACATACAACTGCTATGCCACGATCCACTGGAAAAACACATTGTGGAGCAAATCACTCCTTCTCCTGTCCGGCTCGGGCTCATCCCAGAAGCGCCACCCCACTCCGCTTCGATGGAGATGGTTGTTTTTCTGTGCCAGCTGCTGCCAAACTGCATCAATCCACGTAGAGCAGATCAATCCAAACAGCTGGAAAAACATGCTAAGTATCTGGTCAACTTCAAAATAGAACACAACGCATGGCCCCCAGGTCATAAATCATTACTATATCAACATTGTGGCTGATCCTGCAAAATAAGCAAAAGGTCATCAGGAGGTCAAGGAGTCACAGGGCTACTATGGTGCCATTAACGTGAAAAAGTTAACTTTGGAGGTGGAATACCACAGAATTGTACATGAAAGCACACATCTTTGTAGTGAAGAAAAACCTTTTAGCTTCATAATATACTCACCCATAGCAGAAGCAATAGAATCATGAAATCACGTCAGAATGAATGGCAAATCAAACCCAAAAAGGCGAAATGATCCACTGATAACATGTTATTCCTACGTGAACTCATAGTTCTCCCGTGATCGTCTCATCTTTACTCTCAAGCTGATAGGGCTGCGCTGCGTTGTGCAGTGTTCCAGACACACTTCTTGTGTGTGAGGTCACTTGCTTTCAGTCGCCAGTGTAGTCAGTGTGTGCTGGAAATTATGCAAAAGGGACCAAGAACAGGGTTTACTTTGGAACGTTTCTAAATTTCCAAGATCAGTGGATTTGATACAGCATGTGAATTTTCAGTTTTGCTTTCTGGTTCCTAACGGTAACATCAATCATTCAGGATTAAACTTCAGTAAGAACTTTGTAGTCCATAAAAGTGATACTTTCCTGCCAGAACATGCTGTGCTGAGGTAAAATCACATAATTTGTGTCACGGCACATCAACAAAGTTCTGAGAAGAGGAACATGGGAATTACAGCCAATCATCTAATACAATGCGGCTGAGCCAAAGTGCAGCACACGCAGTTTGGACATTTCATACTGGGTAGGAGGGGCATCCAATATGATGAAGACTTTCTTTAAAACAGGGTGAATTTGAGGCAATGCACCATATTTGATGTGTGACAGTCTCACATCAACAATAAAGCCTGGCAGCTGCATCAGCGTCTCATCATGCCTCCGTACAGAACACAGTTGAATTCACATTGGCTTTAATATTAGGATAAATTAATCATGTCAACAAATATTTCAAATGTACATTTCTAGACACGAGTTTAGAGATCCCCCTTCCAGGTTCCTACAAAGAGACCCTGCCATGCAGAAACTCTGTTCACTTTTTATCTGAATGAACATAAAGAGATGAGATGAGGTGGACTGTCAGTCACTAGTGATGAGATTTGTGGTCAAGGAGTTAACCTCTTGGTCACTGTGTAGTCAGCAGCATGTATAGTAGGTATGCAAAATGTAATAACTGATATCTAGAAAGCTGACTTTTATTTCTTTTAGATTTTAGTTTTGTAGTCTCTTAGTATTTCTGGGGAACCAGCTAGGTTTAACCCTGGCTGACAAAAGTCTTTTTGTTTGTTTATTTGCAGAGTGGAAAAAGTGCACGAGTCTTGTACTCAAGTAAAAGTACCTTTACTCTGGTTAAAATTTACTAAAGAAAAAGTAAAATTACTGGTCAAAAAGTCTATTCAAGTTAAAGCAGAAAGTATACAATTTAAAGTTTATGGAGTTGTACAGTAAATTTGACCTTCCCTACTTGGAAAGAACAACAAAATGATAGATCTCCAAACAAGTTGTTCAGGAAAAGTCATTACAAATCTACAATGTCAAATAAATGCCTACAGGGTTCAATTAAACCTTATTAAAGAGTAGTCATTGGTCCAAACTACATTTGCTTAAACTACACTTTTCAAAGTGTTAAATATTTTACAATATGACAGAGCTAGTCACAGGAAGAAACTCTAACAGTGGTAACTTCACTCATGGCACAAATGTGCCTTACATCAAAAACAACAATCCAATAGAAACAAAGGAACGCCAGCAGCGATCAGTGTATGACAGGAAACATCCAAACACAACTAAACACATAAAAGACATCTAAACACTCTGCCCAAGGGCATGATGGGGATTGAAGTCACAGTGGGTAAAACTTACAGTAATTTCAGTAAATGTAATTAGTTTCTTTTCATCCCTCTTTGTTTGTCACCACACTTTTCATAAAACTAACTTAAAGAATATAAAAATATAAAACTCAAAAATCTTATAACAGCAGTGAAAATGGTGACTTAAAAAGTTCTCTTTCAAATAAGGCTTTTATTGACTTAAAAATAAGCACAAAAATTAGTTAAAGCCATCTTAATACATGAAACAAAGATTCAGTCTATTTTCCCCCACAAACAAACAAAAAATACCCTTTCAGGCTCTTCATTTGTTCAGTTGCTAATTTAATTCCTTTAAATTTCCCGCTCCTCGCTTTTTTCATCGAAAAAAAAGCTCATGGGATGATCAGTTCTTTCCCTAAGTCATAGCCCAGCTATAACAAAAACGAGAGGCATCACTCACAGAAATCGAGGAGGGGACGTGTCAATCAAAACACACAGAGAAAGTCAGCTGTCAGTCAGTCAGCTGCTGCAGCAGTCTAAGTCCTGATCTGTGCAGCGAGATCACCTCTCCGGGCTTGATCCGTGGACCAGACGGGAGCCACACTGGCCGGAGTTCAGCTGTATTGAGATGAGTCGAAAGAAGGGACTAAATCTACGGTTTTTCACACTTTTTTTCAAATTTGACTTCATTCTTGTCTCATATGTCTCATATGATTTGGCTTTTTCTTGTTTGTTTTTGTCAATAAAATATGCTAATAAAATGCTAATAAAACAAAGATTTTTAGTACCAGAATGGAACAAAAATTGTTAAATCATAAAGATATCCAATAGGAAAGGCAATAGAAGGTGCAATATTTGTTTAACCTGAAATATGTGACAAAATACTAGTTTGCCTTTTTTAGATATTATGCTCTACACATCAGGCAAACATTTAGGTTTCAATTTCTTAGAATAGTTTGCAAACATTATCCTACTTTCCTTATTTTTTATTTTTTTAATCCCAATCAAAATGAGAATGGCATGAAAATGATCATTTCCTCTGATACAATTAAAATCCAATTCACAACATGAATCAAATTAATCCCAATTAAATATTTTCCAGAATTGTTTGGCCCTAGTTCAGTCTATCTTTTATTATGTTGGTCATAACATAGAATGATTAATTGCTCTTTTTTGTTGAAAGTGCATGAGACAAGGAAAATAATTGCATATTAAATCGCAATTGTGTTATTGGACAACATAGTGCAATTTGATTATTTTACCAAGTTGTTCAGTCCTAATATCCAACTCTAGTGGGGCCATCACCCTAATTGATTCTGATTCTGATTCTGAAGTCTTATAAAGTTTACAACCTTTAATTATTTTGT
The DNA here is from genome assembly GCF_018320785.1 of Cheilinus undulatus. NCBI lineage: Eukaryota > Metazoa > Chordata > Actinopteri > Labriformes > Labridae > Cheilinus > Cheilinus undulatus. The sequence continues at coordinate 34,828,042 of NC_054872.1, read as the reverse complement.
TATGTATCATTATTGTAATAATATTTTTCAAAGTTATTTACTCAAGAAAGTTTTACAGGTATAAAAAGTTTATTTTGTTGGCAACACTATTAATGATAATTTTCCTCTGCAGAAGCATCCATGTGAGTGTAATGAGCACATTCTGGGCACTTCTATTGGTTAATAAACACTCTATGAATACATAAAGACATGGCAGTAATTATACTGTTTACACAAGCTAAATATTTGATCGGTGTGTAGACCACAAGGATGGACTGTAAAGAATAATTTCTTTGACAATAACAATGTCAGTCTTGATCATTCTCTCATATCAGACACTTGGTTGACACCTACATCAAGTTTCTGACGTCAGCATGTACCTTAGAAATATTCCTGGCCACACTAAGGTCAGATAAGGAATTTGCATTCTGACATCCGTCTGCTGCAAACAAAGAAAAAACAGCCAGAGGCCCAGCATGGATTTACTGCCTTGCTCGGGGGCCTCTGCTGTGTGCTGCTGAAGAACTTTTTTATTTTCTACCAAGATTTTCCCAGCTGGATTCAAAAACAGCAACCTTCCTCTGACCTTAAAGCTACTGCTGCCCCTCAAAGGAACATTTTATCAGTGCCTTCACACACCATGAGCCACTGGAGCTAATTGCACACATCGACCAGCCCCCACCAAAAGAAAAACAAGCTTCTGACCACCCTGAGGCCCCGATGCCTTTGGATAACTTTACTCATGTTTCTCTTTAATTCTCCAGTTTTCAGCACTTCCTCCCTCCTGGTGTGGTGAATTACATTACATTACATTTGTCCATTACGGCACAAACACTGCCTTCATCCCTGCAGACACTGATACACCTACAGCATCGCCAGATTAAAGCAGAGTGTAAATCTGAGGGAGAGGAAGTGGAGTTAGTGGAATTAGTGGCTGACCTTGGGGCAGTAATGGACAAGCAAGACTGATGATGTGTTAAAATGCACACACTCACACACTCACACAGTATCAATATGTCAAGCCTTGTGTTGGCTGATGTCATTCAGGGTGCTTTGTTGTTTGCTTAGGCTGTCAAAATGATCCAGACCATTTCAGAAGCAGAAGAAACTAAAAAAAAAAAAAAGAAAGAAAAAGAAAACGCAGCCACAACCTTGGAACAAACATTGAACTAAGAAAAAAATACAGTCCCTTCTGTTTTTTTCCATTTTCAAAATCCCAAAAATGAATTTTTTAATTGAAATTTCTTGTGCAATGCAGTAGTCTTAAAACCCAGTGGTTATCTTGTGAGTATTATGAAGTCTGAGAGCAGCAGCAAACTGTTTCAGGGCCTCCAGTGTAGCCAGCAGCTAAAGGACTTCTAACCAAGACTTCCCTTTCTATGCAATGGCATTATTCACAGTCTGAGTGGCAACCTGAGAAGCAAGACTGGAGTTGAGGAGTCAAAGTGGCTTCTAAGAGCAGATTTTATTTTTTCATTTCCCTCATCAGTTAAAGCAAATCATGGTTAGAAGATCCAGGACTAGTTTACATCCAAAACTTTCCTGCTCTTTTGCTCTTCAAACTGTCTATCTGCATTTATCTGAAGTCTGCTGACACACAAGTGAACAATACTACTTGGTCTAACCTGAACACTGTCAAGGATGCATTGATAATGATGATCAGGACCAATTCTAGTCTCATTTATGCTTCCTTTGAGTATTAAAATAGATTTAAGCATTTTAAATCAACAACCATCACCACACACAAGGTTGCTCTAGACTTTTCTGCTTTTATTCCAGCGTCCATCATCCTTTAAAAAATGTCTGTCAAATACAGATCATTTTAGGTTGGCATGACCTTTGCTACCAACAAATTAACACACAGCTGCTACACTCAGATGTGTGCAAACATATTAATCTACTAGATCAGTGATTTCCAACCATTTTTCCAGAAATATTCAGCTAAAGTATCTCAATCGCCCCCTTGTGGTGAACTGCAGTCTAGGGATTAATCTCACTCTAAGAAGCTAAAAATGAAGAAAGAAAGGAAAAAATAAATCGTGAAACAAAAATAAATTAATTGGACCAATTTTTCAAAAATTGTTATTAAAGATTATTTAAGTGTTTAACCTTCAAAGTGTCAAGGAAAAAAACGGCCCTTGTAAAATTGCAGTTGATGACACCTGACAATGAGTCTAAATTACATAAGCAAGCAATTATGGCTGGGGTTTCTCTTCTCTCTATGTCTCCCCTCTCCCAGCAGAAGAGACTCTCCCCTACCCATCTAGACAACTCTCTTAGCATACATGAATACTAGGGGTGTAACAGTTCCTACTTCAGTTTTGAGTCAAGGTTCGGTGCAGGTTTGGATCATCAGTAAAAAAAGAAGGTAAAGTCCTTAATTTATAAGCCTAATTCTAGGTTTCCCTCATTTATTACTTTTAAGCTGACAGAAGTAGAGCATAAAGTTGGACCCTTCTAGTGTGAGAGCTACCTGTGATAGTTTGTACAGCTGTGGAGTGTTAAAAAAAAAAACTGGAAAACATTTTAAAAAGATGCAAAATGAAAATCAAACCAAAAATGAATAGTCTATTATCTCCACAGAATTCTAAAATGATCACAAATTAATGAAAATAATAAAAAGTGTGTAGCCTTTCTAAAAACAGAGCAGAGAAGTAGAGGAAAGGTAGAAGTCAGTTAGTCTCGCCGTTACTCTGCGACTGCACCCATAGTTTACTTTTCTTCTTTGTGTTTTGTTTTTCCTGCGTCTTCCTCTTCTTTGTTGGTTGTCTATAAGCAGTTAGCTATCACGAGCAACACTGCCACCTAGATTGGTGGGTAATTCTGTCATGGGCCTTGTAAGTGTTGCTGAAAAGCCAGGATTTTAAAGTCTCATAAAGACACTCAACCCAAACTATGATTTGCCTGTGTGCAAACTCCCCTCCAGAGTCAGTGAGAGAAAAGGTAGCCCAGCAGCTAATAAATATGACCTCCCTCTCCACAACTAGAGATCTGTGGTCTCAGCCTAACAGTCCATCACATTACAAACTAGAGCTTAAAAAATGTTTGTTCCTTCAAAGGAACTTTTTCTCCCAGTAAACACAGGAGAGCTCCTTGCACAAGGTCTGAAAGACACTCTCAGGTCATGAAACTCAACGACTGTTCATCAGCACAGATAACAGACTAATAAAATCAAAGCTGTGAGTGTTCTGGCCATCGTCTGCATCTTGTGACTGGGGAGTCTTTGTGTAGGTTTGCTTCATCCTTAAAGAGGAAAATAATATTTTATAAACAACAACAGTAAACATAACAGAGAAAACATTTCATAATGTTTCATTCACAATGACTGTATGAAAAACACAAGAGGGTCAGTTTTAATCATCATACTGGTGACACCAGTCATTTTAGCATCAAAGGGCTGACCTAAACATACAGCAACTTTGAGATTTCAAAATATCGCTGCATAGGCTGAAAATATTGGTGTATTAATTTTAGGGCATATCGCCCAGCTCTATGTTATTGATGTCTGTGTCTGTGCCCAGGTAAGCTAGCATGATATAAGCTTCTCAGAACCCACACCATATTCAGCAACATTTCCTCAAAAAGTTCAAGTTCAAGTCATTTTTCAAACTCTTCTTCTTCTTTGTTGAGTTTTGCTGCTCTTGCTTGAACTGTTGTTGTCTGTTGTCATTGCTCAACACTGCCTCCCTTGGTTACTGGTGGTATTGCGGCAGTTGGTGCATTTCAATGAGCTTCAAGAGAACATGCAGAAATACAGACAAAATAAACACAGAATACCTGGCTTCTCAGAAAATCTTTATGTTTTAAAATAGGCCAGAAATGAGCCATTACACTCTGAATGCATACTTCATTTCTTTAACAAGTATGCAATTATTTAAGTATTATTTGATCATATATAAATCTGACTGTACACAAACACACACACACACACATATATATATATGTTGGTTGACCAACAAGCTCTGCCTCTGGATAGACTAAAGAACTGCAATGCATCATGGGGCAGTTGAGCTGAGTGTTAGAAGTAGCAAAGTTTGCAGTTTTAGACAGACAGTGACTCTGCATTTTGGAAAGTTTGATGGACAATTGTTTTTTAGACTTTTATGGCCCAAAGGGTCAGTTTATAAATAATTATATGCATTGATCAGTAATATAATTATAAAATGCTGCCTATTATGCATGTTAATAGCTTAATATATTTGATTTCTTTTGTAGAGAGTAGAGCCCGACCGATTTATCAGCGGGCCAATTAATCGGGCCAATTATAGCGTTTCACAGATTAATCAACATCAGCCAAAATGTAGCCGATATATTAACTTTTTTGCTGTCTCTGCTCCCGTCGCTCTTTGTGTCTCCATGCTGAACTCAGCCCGAGAGCCTGGCCCCTCACCCTCAGATGCAAAGTTCAGCAGCAGCTCGCGACTAGTGACAAATCTAGCGACTTTTTCCTGTGTTATTGGACAGTTTTGGAGGCTTCGACGTGAAAGCACGTATCGTTGTCACTGTTCTCACTGAGCAGCAGGTGCAGCCGTGGGCCTCTACCCATCCCTAAGCACTCACAGACGGCCCTGTCCTCGCACAGTTCGACTGCAGCGGAGGAGGACTAACGCTCATTTCAGATTGGGAGCGTGTTTTGCTGCTTGCGTGTGCTGCGTGTCAGCTCCAGTTCCTGCCGGTGCGGCTTTCACACAGGGCGCGAGTTTTCTGCGTTTCAGCCGCACCTCCCTCTCAAAGCCCTGTCCTCAAAGCGACTTGATTTAATGTATAGAGGAAGTTTGTCGGGAACTATTCAAAATAAAAGCATTCTGTACAAGTGAACAGAGTTTCTCTATAGAAATGCTAAACCGGGCTTTTACTTCGAAAAGCACAAAAGCATTCATATGGTGTTTATCTTTCCTGTGATATATTCTACCAGTGTGGAGACACAAAGTTTCACTAATAGTAAATCTTTAGAGAACAACTTTATAAAACAGGCACATTTAAGCTTGTGGCCTTCCTCAGGGTTATCAAGAAATACATTGTAAACATATTCTATGTGCATATTTGCCACAACGATGTAAATATGGCTCTCCATTTATCATTTTCCTGTCTAATATGGTCCACAGCCACAGTAAAAGACTATTACACAGGGTTTTAATGACATCTAAGTTGCATCTTTTTGAAATAAACAAAGATAAATGCAGTACAGTATATATCCTGTGTATATCAATGTTCTTATTTCATACAGTGCTTAACAAATTTATTAGACCACCTGTCATATTTGTCTCAAAGACCATTTAGCATCATGAAGTGCTTTAATGCGGACTCTTTCGTTTTCAGTGAGCTCTCCACGTTTTACCATTTTGAACAGGAATGAGGGATTTCAAACTGAACTCACCCAAATTCGAGCCGGCTCACTGGGCTTCTCTGAAAAGTCAGAAATGAATAAAGCATAACATTCAACCACTAAAACTCATTTTTCTGTTCAGGAATGCAAGTAAATAACTATAATTTGACATATTAATCAAGAAATATTAATGTACTTTACTATTTTTTCAGTTTTTTTGTAAATCAGTACATTTGAAAATTCATGGATAACAATAATAATTATTGATGTATTAACCATTGCAGAAACATTAAAAATGATTTTGGTAATTACCAATGCTGTTAATTTAGGGCAGCTGTGGCAGAAACCTTACTTTGGTTAGGGTTAGGGTGGTCTAATAAATTTGTTAAGCACTGTATATCGGCCAATATATCGGATATTGGCCAATATATCGGATTTCGGCTTTTTTTAGCCCCCAGTATGGGCATCGGCCCCAAAAATCCCATATCAGTCAGGCTCTAGTAGAGAGACATGCCAGGTTTTCTAAAACTATATTCTCATCTACTGCAGAGGCCAGCGAAATTAGATCACATCCAGTCAAGAGGAGTCTCTCTCTGTCTCACACACACAAAAACAGACACACAAACACAAACTTGGACGATGCCCAGTTCAACCTATTGCAGGCCACTGAGCAGCTCCACTGGAGCAGGTGCAAATTCAGTGCTGCATTCAAGGGCATCTCTACAGCAGTGATGGATGGATGAGTGCCTCTCGTTCAGTTTATCCATTCAGATCCCCATCGTCATCCTGATGGGGATTCAGACTAGGGACTTTAATCTCTCCATTCATGACAGATTTTTGCATTTAATGTAGTCAGAGTTCAGGAAAACTGAGCAAAACGAGTCAGAGAGAGAGTGGGAATTAAAGCTTGTTAGCTCTGCTGACTTATAATTCAGCTGGGAGGAAGGGGGCATTTATGGCAATATACAAGTAAAGTGTTACACAATTGATTTTTAGAGAAAATAATAAATTCACTATTATCCTTATCATTGTTATTCTTATTTTTGCCTGGCTCCTAAGAGCAATTTTGTCAACACACAATCATACAAACAGCATGGCCCTTTCTATTAGTCACTGAGATGAAGCTGTGGGACAAATTATTGATAAGGATATCGATGTCATGGCACATGTAACACAGTTATCAAAATGCTGGTGCCAGAAATTAGTTTATTTAAAAAAAAAAAGGATGGGATCAAGGATATTGGATTTTTCCCAATAACCAACATGAAAATATTTACAAATTCAATTTAGCCGATACAACATCTAACTGTAGTTTAGGCCGAAAACTTCAGTCCAAAAAACACTTTAAAGTTAAAGGATGAACAAAAAAAAAAAAAGACAAAAAAAAAAAAAAAAAACAACTTAAGACCCTAAAAGTTTAAGGAATGAGGATGAACAAAGAAAAAGACATCAGCTAAAGCAGGTCTGTCAGTCCTGCCTCAGTCTCCACAAACATTTTGGTACATATGGCTGATATTTATGCTGGTCTATTTATAGAAATGATCTGCCTTTATTTACTGATGATGAACTTTTTAAGCAAGTATTTGCAGATACCAATATCATGCTATGCAGCCCTAAGAAAAGGCGTTTTTAGCAGACTTCTCTGCAAAAATAGTTTAATTTGGCAATACGTCATAGGGCCTTGGGGTTGGACTTTCATCATGAGAGAGGGTACAGGTAGGGACGAAGAGAAAAATCAGGTATAAGAGAACAAAACAAGACGAGACTGTACTCTATCTTTTAAACTTTAAACAACAGAGTATATGAATTCTTTAATTCAAGGGAAAGACATAAAATGCAACGATTGTAAGTTTTAGCCATTAATCCTCATTTACTAAATATCACTGCCTACACAGAGCTTGTCTAGTCATGATTCAAACACGCATTAAACAGCACTTCATATTAAATATTCATGAATGCAAATATTTTGGCACATCCCCTTTACTTCACTTCCTATTGCTACAGTTCCAATGAAAGTAGAGATAAAAGAAACAGTTTGATAAGACTGGACGTTTGAACAGACTGACATTTAAAAAGCACCAATTTAATTAAACTAGGACATAAGGAAATTTGCATTTGGTAGACTAATTCTTTGTTGTAACAATGCTTCTTGGTAGTTCATCTCATACTGTTAGATATCCTGTTAATTTCACTTTTAAATGGAGCCACATTTGTAAGGAACATGCATTTGTTGGATGAGCAGCAGAGCTGAGTATGTGGGTTGCGCCCATGAAAATTTGCCATATCTTCTCTGTCAGTGCCAAACAGCTTATTACCTCCGCCAAGGAGGTTATGTGATCAGCAGGGTTTGTTAGCAACATAACTCAAAAAGTTATGGACGGATTTTGATGAAATTTTTAGGAAATGTCAGAAATGGCATGACCTGATTAGATTTTGGGAGTGATCCGGATCACCGTCTGGATCCAGGAATTTTTTTAAAGGATTCTTTGCTATTGGGAGATAGGGCTAATGGTGGAGGTCTGCGCTCTCCGAGTGCTTTTATAGTTTTGCTGTTGCTATCGACTCTTGTTTTCAGTGTCTGGTATCCCAGGCAGTGTTCATTTTGGCCACTATTTTTGATTTTAGTCTTTAAATGAAATGCATTTTATTTTTAGTCACATTTAGTCTAGTTTTAGTCAACGAAAACTAAAACTTTTTAGTCTAGTTTTAGTCCATAAAAAGTCCTCACATTTTAGTCTTTACTTTTAGTCCAAGCATTTATTTTCTTGTCTAAATCTGGTACCAAAGCATGGTGCTGTGTTCTCTGCACTCTGCCAAACCTAGGGTCCCTGCTTTCCACAGCAGAGGGGCAATATAGATAATGATGCATTGTCTTTTGACAGATTTACCCAAAGTGAAGAAATATCACAGATTTTGAACACCGACAAAAACGAAATTACATTTTAGTCTAGTTTTAGACACCTTGACAAAAACTAAACTTAGTTTTTGTCGGTTTTAGTCATCACAGATCTATTTTTGTTAGTCTTAGACTAGTTTTAGTCATGGAAAAAAAGGCTGTCGACTAACATTTTTATTCATAGTTTTAGTCGACGAAATTAACACTGCTCCCAGGAGCTGGCACTCGATTGCCTGATAGCTGTTATGTTCAGCGATGAGTCCAGATTCTGTCAACAGCAGCTGGACCGTAGGATAAAAGTGTGGAGAAGACCGCTATGCTGATTGCTGCACCAACGGAGCAACATCGGAGCAAGAATTTGGGAGTGGAGGGGATGGATTGCCTGCCAGCAGACATGACCTCAACCCCACTGAACACTTGTGGGATCAGCTTGGGTGTGCTGTTCGTGTTAGAGTGACCAACACAACCACCCCTATTAATCAGGTATGCTGATGTCTTACCACACAATATTATTGTTTAACCATTTTCCATTATCATGGGCATTAATCATGAGTTACCATGTTAATCCCACCGCTACCAAGAAACCCCAATAGAGAGATCAGATGCTGAAGAAGCTAATGTAAGAGATGAAAATATTCAACATGGGACACAAATTCATCATTTATGCCTCAAGCAAGAATAAAAACAGTAGCTGGTTTACTTTGAGACAACGCTTTGGCTTGTGCATCTTGTAGACTGAATGTTCGGTCTTAACAAGGGTAATGTACACGCCTGTTTGCTGAACATTCATTTTCTTCAACCCTAGAAAGAATCTCCAAGCTTGGCTGACCTAACAGATTGAAAGGTCAAATGTGTCGTCTGTTGTTCTGGATAGATAAGTACTCTGGCTTATAACTGCACATCTTCTGCAGGAATTCCAGCAGAATTTCCTCTATGTTCAAAACGAGCATGAATAATTTGAATTCTTATTTGGCAGTGTTACTACAGAGGCTTCTCAGTCTGCATGGACTCCTGTCTTGTTAAACTCGCAGCAAAATGGTAGACAGCCCAACTCTGCACTACTTGTGTTTTTCAAACTTGATCCATAAACTCGTGAGAATACCGACCAGAGCTGAGGAACAGCAGGTGGTAGCCTCCTGCATTACAAAGAGCTACAATATCTGGTGCCCAGTTGCACACAGTCAACATTTCAACTCAAATCAGATCTTGTCAGGCTGGTGGCGATGATGTCGATGCTGCTCTGAGTACAAACAAACAGAACCCTGGCCAGGCTGGACTGAGCCCACGAATCCAGCAGCGTTGCGCCCCAGAAGCCATATGACGCACACCTGTAACGGCTCCTCTAATCATCAACAGAAATACAGCTGCTAAATCACCTCCAGTAGTGGCATGCATGTGAATCTGCGTTTATATTAAGACAAGTAGCCATAGTCTCTGCTGGAGGCTGGATTGGTGGCCGAGAACTGGTGGGGTGCCGCTTACTGGGGCTACAGTGTTGCCAAAGACCGTCATAATGAGGGAGAAATATACGACACAGATGAGACGCACGCTAATGGCGCGAAATAGCAAAACAGAGTAAAGCTGAGTGTGCTTGTTGAAAATAACCAGAGCAACTTAAGGCTGAATTACAGGCTGCCTCCTCGTCTATCCGAGGTACAGTCCAGCAGAGACACCTGAGTGCGGGTACGCAGTCGAGACCGTTTCCCGCTCCTGCTTGGTGTCATGTCGCAAGTGGCAACTAAACAGAAAGGTAAAGAAAACAGCAGCGCTCACCTCTTTCGTGTTGACGATTCCTTTCACGTATTTCCCGAGGACTGAATCCACGCAGAAGACGCTGGACAGCACAGCCAGGCACAGGAGTCTCTCCCCGACCCTCACCTCCATCTTTCTCTCTCCCCCGCTGCCTCTCGTCTGCTCGCGGTGCTCTCTGAAGCTTGTCTCTGTGCGGGCGCGCGCACGGAGGAACAGCTCGTGCACGGTGATGAGACTGTGGAAAAGGAGACCGGGCGCGTGGACGCCTGTACCTCGCAGTGCCTGTGTGGCCCCCTCCAGCAGTCAAGGCTGGATGGTGGATGCTGTATGTGTGGTGGTGGTTAGGGAGGAAGGGTGGGGGGGTTATAAAGCGCGCGCTCCCGGTTCCGCTCGTGCTTTGAGAATGCGACACGTCCATACATTAAAGATGCCATCGCTGATTGCAATCATGTTTTCATTGGAGGTCACACACCTCTAATGAAGTATTACTCCGACAGATGATGCCTGGCCTTCTGGTTCAAATTATTCTATCACCAAGCAGCAGGATATATATCAACAGGATCAGGGTCTAATTGGCTTCATTGCTGCTGAATTTCCTTGAAAATAGTCCAGTTTTTATCCTGCCTGCAATCCTGTGTCCATGCTTTAACAGCAGTGGAATATAGGTCTGCCATTTAATAATAGGCTGTTAGCACTGTAAACACAAACTATGATTCTTGAATGGAAAAGTTTTTACAAAGTACAGAAATTTAAGCAAATTACACTTAAAAGTTATGCAGGTATCCCTTTTGGATCAGGCTTATTTTATAGAAACTAGTTAGTCCAACACAACACAAAATAGCTGATTTTAACTGATATTTGCTATGCTGGGAACTTTGGGAACACTTTAACATTTGCAATGTTTTGATACTTATTCTTGTCAATTCTTTTCTGCAGCGTATGCATTGGTGAAGAGTATAATTGGATAGAAAATGCATTAGTTTGACATCAGTATCAGCTGATGTTGTCATTAACAAACATCTGCGACAGCCAAATTATGTGGCATGAATAGATATTAGTTACTAATATTTACATGTGTCCAGTCAATTCTATGCTGGCATCTCGTGTATATATAGCTGCTGAATCAAATAAGACATTTTACAGGATAGAAAAAGACACCTGTTGGAAGAACTCTGATCTGATTTCATGGTCAAATTTGAGAGAAAGTTCATGAATAACAGTAACGTTACACTAAAAAGTGATATAGAAAAACACTGGCATTGGAATCTGCCAAATTCTTATTTTCACAATAGGAGCACCTCTAATGGAAACAAAAGCATCTCAAAACTGCTTCTCTGACATAACTGTCTATTTCTGTGCATATAATATTTGATCATTCCCAAAAAATCTTAACATAAACTGGTACTATTCAAGTTAAATGACAGTTCAGCCATACAATTTAACTTTACTTGTGTCTCAGGCAGCTACAAATGAAATAATCTTATTTTTACATTAAAAACCATCAAATGCAAATAAAATAACTATCACATTGTAATCTCTGTGACTTTTAGTTAACCTTCAGATTGATCAGTACAAAGAAATGGTGAATTCATGAGCACACAGCAGCCAGTTCATGGGAGAATATATTTATTTTGATAAAAATCAACAATGGAAGAAACCAGCCTACACAACATTGTAATATGACACCTGCAAGAAAATGCAGGCAAATCAATCACTGTGCAATCAATCTGATTAACAAATCTTAAAATAAAAATATCTACAATGTTTAATTTACATTCTTTTTTTATTCACAGGTTTGCACTTATGGTGTTCTGAATAAAAGAAAACTTAAAACATTAAAAAAGTAAACTTAAACATGTCCAGTCTATGGCTTGTTTTTTTTAAAGGCTTGTATATTCTACAACAGAAATGCATTTTACAGTGCAGAGCTATTTGCATATGCATACAGGCTGTGATGCCTGAATTTTTAAAGATATCTTTGAAGAGCAAACACTTATCGGCAAAAACAGTAAATGTGGCTGCGGACTTTGGTTATTGAAATTTTGACCACAGATGCAGAATATCCAACAGACAGATGGGATGAGTATTTCTAGTTAGGATACATCTCTGAAGAGTGGTCCGAGGTCAGTCTAATGCATTGATGTATGAGTAAAAGAGAAGCATCTCCAGCTTCAGGAATTATTAAGTCCAGCCTTGAGATGGGTAAAACACAGAAATAACCTACATTTGTAACTGTGGAAACAGAAAATGTGCAAACATGTGATGCTGGTGTTCAACTGCATAGCTTTACCTAAAGACATAAATAGTATTAGCAGCCAGCGTATACTTGTAGCAGCGTTGAACTTATTTGCATTGCACTTAAAAAGAATCAGCCTAGGGCAAAGAAAATCTCAAGTAAGGAGAGCTCTCAAAGAATAGTATGTTTGGAGGTATGCTGTACAACCTGACAATTAAACACAAAGAAAACAGCATGACTGTAAAAATTGGTTTGACCCCAGGGCATTTGGTGGTTCTAAATTGGGTCTGTGGATCATCAACAATGAGTCTCGATGATGCAGCTACACTAAACTTAGACAATACTAAAACAAAAAATGAAATGCAGCTTTAAGTTGCAGGCAGCATAAAAGCATCAGTGGAACCACAGCAATGCCTTGAAACTCTAAAATGTAACACTGAGAATTAAATCTCTCCAGAAGACCAGATGGGCTCTCTGGTCCATCACCTGCACCCAGGTTGGCCCGATGCATGAGCGGTCTTCGAGGATAAGTGGCATACAGAGGTCAAAAAACAGCAAGCCGGTGAATTTTGACACTTTTTTGCAAGTAGCTGGCATAACTTTTACAACAAAGTGCTTATGGCCAATCAACCCTGCTGGGTTTCACAAGAAATTCATTATAAGTCAATGTTTTTCGCTATCTGTTTATCATAGATAAATCATTTTATCCCACAGGTAGAGGCTGCTCTTAACAGATGATTAAAACCATACAAAGTCTCTCAAGTGTAAAGTGCCATCCCTGTCTTTATGTGGCCATACGACCCAGACAAAAAAGACCTGCCAACACTGTGCAAGCTCATGTTTCTAAGACACCACAGAGACAAGAAAGATCATATAAACAACAACACACAGACTCCAAGTCAGCCACACACAGGCACCAAGAAAAAGAGCATAAACATGTATATAAAAACACTAACCTAAAACACACTTGCACTGACTAACAAATCAACTCTTGCAAAAGTGCAGAGTGAGCATAAACAGCGGCTAGTAAAGCAAGTACAAACTTCAGCCCAGCATCTCTGAGAGGATGAGTGTGTTTCTTTTTTCTTCAGGGTTCTGGTTCTCTCCATCAATCTGACTAAAAATATTGCGGTAAGTACTTCGAGCTGACAGGACTGAGCATGGTCTAATCCTGTAGCATGACTTTGCTGCTTAAAAAATCCTGCTCTTCTACGGGTAGGGAGGATTTTTCACTCGCAGCTTCAGCTAAATCCTATTCATCACACAGCATCTCTCTCTACAGACCTGGCAACCTCAGCCCTGTTACCAGGCAAGGGCAGGATGGTGACAGTGCCAGCATTGTTGGTGTCTATATTTAGTTGGGCCTGATAGAGCAAATGACCCTCTGAAGGACATTTTTGTGTACTTGAAAGTGCTTCAGTGGCAACTTGCTCAGAGGAGTGTCCTTAGGTTTATTAAAAACAAAGCCAATTCCAAATGAAACTGAGGGGAACAAACAAATCTGGACCAGTCCAGCACCTACTTTAAGTTGGCCAGAACACAAGTTCAGTGGCTTTTACACAACACTCCGACAATCCTTTTCCTTCAGAGGATCCTGGAGTATTGCCTAAAAGCCTCTGATTTGTAGAAACAGATTGTCAGGCAGGAGATATCCTGCCTGAAGAGAAGTGGTACTTCTGAAACACTGCATACTGTGCAGAGAAGTGGTGAGCAATAACGCCCTGGTGAGGAACGAGGGCATCCTGAGAGGAAATCAGTGCAGTGGAGTTTAAAATGAGTATTGATAGCTGAGGGCTGGGCTTTTTGCTGCCGCTTGCTCTCTTTTACTCTTGTTGGAGAGTCATAAATCTTGAGCAACAGTTTCCAGTCTAAAATAATAAAAACAAAACACTGAAGAAAGCTGTGATTGTTCTTAAAAGGCTTGTAAAAGTGGGACCAAAGTTCTTGAGCGAGTAAATGTCTTCAAAACACTCAGTGCATCCTCACAACTTTCACTGCCTAAATTAATTAAATGCAATCGTTGCACCCTTAATGTCAACACTACAAAAGCACCAGGCAGCAACTAGACAGGTCACTGTGTTCCCTGTATTATACCCTACATTTACTGCATTTTTTCAGTACGCAGTATTTAGAAAAGGACATGAATAACATTGTAAAGTCCAGGGACATCGGAGCAGCTGTGCTGAAAAAACAGAGGTAAATATTGGGACATTCAAAAATCTGGAATAAACAGCATAAGATTATAATAAACAAACAATAATGTGTAAAAATCAACAGACAGCTCTGTAATGATTCAAGGATTATAATACAAAAATGATATAAATAAAAAGGTAAAACTACTGCATAGGTTTAGATGATTAAAATTGCAACGGAATAACAAGAAACAAATAGGTCAATTCATCCAGTTTAGAGCCTTTTAGTCTGTTGTGTTCTCACTCTAATTGTATTTAGCAGAGTCAACACAGTTACTCTCCACAAAGTGAGCTGTATTGACTGCCAAACTGGCATAATAGAGAACACAATGTGGAGTTATTAGTGTGATTTAGAGACGCTCCCTTAAGGACAAGTGGCCATTTTGTTGGGATGGCTCAGTACAGAAGCATAGAGTGTGCCTACTGCTATCTGATTAGGATCTCAAATGACTGCTGTGGCCTGGATGAATCACCCATTCAGGGCCCGTCTCAAGACTCTTCTGTTCCGCTTTTGAGTCCGAGCCTCCGCTGCCTAACGGCGGCTCTGTTGAAGTATCTGTGTCGCATGTGTGGGTGAGCGCAGGTCTTTGATCTAAGTAGCTGCTAAATTACCATTTGATTCGAAAAACATGACTGTCCTCTGTGGGTGTGTTCGTTTTGTCTGCCAGATTTGCGTCGGTGCATGATGGTGCAGACAAGTGGCAAGAAATGCAAAGCGGAGATGTTGTATATCTCCTCATTTTTGTGGTCTCGAAAAACTGGGCAATCTCCTAGACTGCCTCCTCCCATCCTTCAGCTTTCCCTCTCTTCTTTTTTTAAGCGTTACACTGCCTAAACTCATCTGACTTTCGTTTTCTCCCTCTATCCTCGGGTGAACTGAAGTCCATCTAACCTCATTTAAGGCCCAATGCCATCAGCGTCAGTGTTATCCTGAACTGCCACAGTAACAAGGCCCTCCTCATCTGAGATTTTAGACCCTTTCTCTCCAGTTAGCTCCACTTCCTCAATGGGGCAGACGAAAAGAGAATCAGCTTCCCCAGTACAGGCCGACACGCCCCTATCAGTCCGTTCCAGCTTGCGGTGCTTGCGTGGCTCTGGGGGCGAGTCCTTCTGGTTGAAGACGGCGCGAATCCTCCCCACGCAGACGTTGGCAGCCTCCCTCGTCTCCCTGGAGAGCTGGGATAGGCTGAGGAAGCCATGAGGGAGGTCGTCCACCACGCACAGAGTGACAGGCTGGTCTATGCTCCTCAAACGCTTGGCAAACATCACAGAGTCATCCAGCATGGGGTCCAGAGCACAAGCCTGGGAGAGGGGAAGAGGAAAAAAGAGGGGGAAAAGAGGGAGAGAAGCAAATTAGGATTCCCTTCAGACATGTCAAGAATCTTAATTAAAGGATGAAGAAAAGGAAGCCAAGCGTCCCAGTCTCTTTTGTCCCAGCTTTCTTTACATTCTCGCTGACTCACTCCAGGCACTTTAAAACCAGCACCAATTTCCTCATTTTCATATTAACACCCTTTTCACAAGAGAGCAGGCTTCAACTTCACATTGTCTCCCCCATCACACTCTGACTCACTCTCATACTAAAATGTAGGCAGTGAGTGTTCTGTAAGGGTGAAAATTGAAGAGTAATTCATAAGACACGCCATATGTGGTCCACAATAACAATAATGACAACAGAGAAATGTCGCGACAAATTCCATATTGAAAGACAACCGTACAAAAATCATATATAAACGTGTGTAACTTATCCATATGCAAGGCCACCCATAAGGGGGAATAAAGGGGTGGGGAGAGCTCTCAGCCAAAATGGGAGCCCATGAGGAGGTCAGCAAAATCATGGGCCATTATTAAAGTTAAGCTGTGATAACAATGTTTTATTGTTTCTATCTAGTAAAGAGCACTTTTAACAAAGTAATAAATATCTCGTATTATGTCACTGTATATAGCCTTTTTCAAAATGTAGATGGGTTAAAAGTGGCAAAAACAGGCAGAAAATAGTGAAATAGGATTAAACAGGGGCTAAAATGGGTTAAGAGAAGCAAAAATGTAATGAAAAGGCAGAGAAATAGGATTAAAAAGTAGCAAAAATTAGTCAACAGTGCCACATTGTGTTTAAATGGCAAAATGGGTTGACATAGGCAAAAAAAGAAAATAGGCGGAGAGCGGTAATATTTGGCCGTAAAATAGCGAAATGCAGCTCAAATTTGCAAACATCGGCATTGAATGTGTCAAACCTGGTTAAAAGTAGTAAAGACGGGTTAACCGAGGCAAAAATAGGCACAGAATGGCAAAGATGGGTTAAAAATAGCAAAAACAGGCAGAAAATGTAGTGAAATTGGACTTTGGCAAAATACAGGTAAAAAGGTAAAAAAAAAAAAGGTTAAAAAAAAAAAGTGTACATTGATAACAAGTGGCACCAGGACTAGCACCGATGCTACTGATCCAACACACATACATTGATATTTTCGATAGATCACAAGGGGGGAGGGCCCATTCAGTGGGGTTAAGTCGATTCTGTGGGCAAGTCTGTCTCTATCGGTCAATTTATAACTATAATTAGAAATTTCTCTGCTTTTGTATTTAACCTTATAACATTTCTTAATTGCCAATCTTTGATTATCATTCATCATCATTCAAATCATCATTCTGGAACCTGCACCTCTGAAAGTGGCTGCAAAGTTTGGTGTCTCTTAACTGTTTTCAATTTTTGCAGTACTTTTTTTGTTGGCTGCTGATGGAGGTTTCTGCTGGGAGAAGAGTTTATTCAAGAGAGGAGCTTCTTTCATTGAGACAGAACAAATCTGGACAACATCAACCAATTCCAGTGGACATTTTGAGGTGTTTTTTTTCTTCTCACGGAGATGGGAGTGGATCCTTCCTGTGTTTCTTGGATCATAGATTACCTGACAGGAAGGCCACAGTTTGTGAGGCTGGGAAACTGTGTTTCTGGGACATTAATGAGCAGTACAGGGGCTCCACAAGGAACAGTCCTGGCTCCATTCCTGTTCACACTGTATCTATCAGACTTCAAATACAGCACTGAGTCCTGCCACATTCAGAAATACTCTGATGACACTGCTATCGTGGCATGTATCAGAAATGGACATGAAGCCGAATACAGGGATCTGGTAAGTGCCTTCAGTGACTGGAGTCACAAAAACTGCCTGCTACTCAACACCTCAAAGATAAAGGAAATGATCATAAATTTCCACAGATCCAAACCCCCTCTTCAGCCAGTGAACACTTGTGGCGTGGACATTGCGGTGGTGACAACGTATAAATATTTAGGTGTACACCTGGATAATAACTTGGACTGGTCTAAAAACGTAGACTTCATCTACAAAAAGGGGCAGAGCCGCCTCTTTTGCCTCAGAAGACTCCGATCAAGAGACATCTGCAGTAAGATGCTGCAGATGTTTTATCAGTCTGTGGTGGCAAGTGTTCTGTTTTATGCTGCAGTCTGCTAGGAAGGCAGTGTAAAACACAAGGATGCAAGACGTCTGAACAAACTGGTTAAAAAAGCTGGCTCTGTGGTCAGAATCAAATTGAACTCATTGGAGGATGAGGGGGGAGAGACGCGCACTGAGCAAGGTGGAGGCCATTCTGAGAAACATGGATCATCCACTTCATATCTCCTTCAATGAGCAAAGAAACAACAGTGGTGGACGGCTCCTATCCCTGCACTGCAGGACAGAAGGATTTAGAAAATCTTTCATACCATCAGCAATTAGACTGTATAATTTCAAAGTAAACAGATGAGACTCCCAGATGATTGAATTTCCCTTCGGGGATAAATGAAGTTCTTGTATTGTATTGTATTGTATTGTATTTATTCTGTTAGTACATCTTCATTGGTTTTGGAGTATTGTTGATGTCATAGACTCAGGCATACACTCAATAATATTTTGAAACAAACAATGGCTCATGATAAAATGATTCAGTGTATTTTTTTACTTTATCTTGGTTCTAGTCTAATATTGTATGCCTTTTATCTACACTTGCAATTGTTTTTTACCACTCTCCAACATTATCCAATTGTCTGCTTTTTCATTTGACCTGCTGTCATCTTCCTCTTTGACCAATTACCTTCCCGCCATGTTTTCTCATTTTAGGTCAGCATTGTGTCATAGTTGGGGTGGGCCATCCTGAGGAGAAAAGAATCCTTTCTCCTAACCTGTGTTGCAAATGCACATACACTATATTGCCAAAAGTATTCGCTCACCTGCCTTGACTCCCATATGAACTCAAGTGACATCCCATTCTTAATCCATAGGGTTTAATATGACGTTGGTCCACCCTTTGCAACTATAACAGCTTCAACTCTTCTGGGAAGGCTTTCCACAAGGTTCAGGAGTGTGTTTATGGGAATTTTTGACCATTCTTCCAGAAGCACATTTATGAGGTCACACTGATGTTGGACGAGAAGGCCTGGCTCTCAGTCTCCGTTCTAATTCAGCCCAAAGGTGTTCTATCGGGTTGAGGTCAGGACTCTGTGCAGGCCAGTCAAGTTCATCCACACTAAACTCTCTCATCCATGTCTTTATGGACCTTGCTTTGTGCACTGGTGCACAGTCATGTTGGAACAGGAAGGGGCCATCCCCAAACTGTTCCCACAAAGATGGGAGCATGGAATTGTCCAAAATTTCTTGGTATGCTGAAGCATTCAGAGTTCCTTTCACTGGAACTAAGGGGCCAAGCCCAGCTCCTGAATAACAACCCCACACCATAATCCCCCCTCCACCAAACTTTACACTTGGCACAATGCAGTCAGACAAGTACAGTTTTCCTGGCAACCACTGAACCCAGACTAGTCCATCAGATTGCCAGATGGAGAAGTGCGATTCGTCACTCCAGAGAACGCGTCTCCACTGCTCTAGAGTCCAGTGGCGGCGTGCTTTACACCACGGCATCTGACACCTTGCATTGCACTTGGTGATGTATGGCTTGGGTGCAGCTGCTCGGCCATGGAAACCCATTCCATGAAGCTCTTTACACACTGTTCTTGAGCTAATCTGAAAGTCACATGAAGTTGGGAGGTCTGTCGCGATTCACTCTGCAGAAAGTTGGTGACCTCTGCGCACTATGTGCCTCAGCATCCGCTGACCCTGCTCCGTCATTTTACGTGACCTACCACTTTGTGGCTGAGTTGCTGTCATTCCCAGTCACTTCCACTTTGTTATAATACCACTGACAGTTGACTGTGGAATATTTAGGAGCGAGGAAATTTCACAACTAGACTTGTTGCACAGGTGGCATCCCATCACAGTACCACGCTGGAATTCACTGAGCTCCTGAGAGCGACCCAATCCTCCACAAATGTTTGTAGAAACAGTCTGCATGCCTAGGTGTGGCCATGTAAGTGATTGGAACACTCAATTTTAATTATTTGGATGGGTGAGTGAATACTTTTGGCAATATAGTGTATTTTAAACTCAGATGCTAATGATAACAATCAGTTGAGTCATTACTAAACTTATCACAATATGATCTGATTGTTTTTATTAAAGACTGAAAGTATCTCATTGAATGACCTGAAGTGTTATTTCCAGTTATCTCGTGCTGCCTGGTTGAATCGCCTGGTGAGTGATACGATGACATTCGCTATAGATGTGATTAATTAAACTGAAAAAATCAATTACTCAAGCTTTCATGATAGTCCCCTGAAACAAACTAACACTGTGTGTATAAGGTGAACATGATGTTCAACTTACATGTCATAAAACGTGGTAGGATTTTGGATCCCACAGTCAGACGAAGCTCATCTTCCTGTTGTTCTCAAACTCAGCTCCGTGCCCTGGTTGGTTGAAATATAAAACTAAAATATAAAAGATTTGAATTTGAAGATATTTGAAGAGCAGAAAGCCACATAGCAGCTCCTCAGAACTGGGGTCTGCTTTACCCTTCAGTGTGAAGTGGATGCTTTCTGGCTTTTCTAGGGCCCAGCCAAAATGGGGGCCCATGGAGGTCAGCAAAATGATGGTCCACTCTTATCAAAGCAACAAATAATGACTTCTGTTAACTATGCTGTAGTCCAATATAGCCTTTTTCAGAATGTGAAGTCCTTTTCTTATCTCATTGATGAAGTTAATGTGGTTGGGCCCCCTGAACTAAACCATCAGGACAGTAATGTCCGATTTCATAGCTAAGCCATGATGTGCACAAATGCCAGGATGCCAGAAAATAAAGTGGAACAAACTGTGTCTGTATCACAAGTGCCACTGTATGTAGTCATGAAGTAACCCCCAAGCAGCAACATCCATTGCTAAAAAACATAAGCCAATGTGATAGTGCAAAAACTGCAGTTCCTTCAGTGTCCGCTTGAGGAAGCCAGTGCAGAAGCACAGAAGTCACATACAAACCCTATGTTGAATGACCGATTTTTACAGCAGAAATAAACATGTTTACAACCTGCTTCAAAAGCTATTTTGGTCAGAATTTTAAATACATTTATGAGCCTATGCTGTGCAAAGAGTGAACTGTTATGTAAAGCTAGTGTTTTGGTTTGAAGATCAATATGAGTTATGCATAATAAGTTGCAAGGCTGATGTGATCGCCAGCCAGCATGGTGTCTGGAGGTTTCAGACCCCCCTCAGTTCCACCTCCTTGTCTATTTCTAGGATTAAGTTGAGACTAAGACAGGGTTTTCAATATGGCAATTAGGTACAAATGCCCTTCAGTAACCAAAAGTCTGACATCACTCAGGCTTTGTCCAGTATTTTTCACAGTTTATGTTTTTTTGCATCATTGTTTTGTCTACCCTCAAGTGTAAAAAAAACTCAGCAGTAGTCTGTTATTTGTGAGCATGCCTTGTTATGTTCTTTTTTTCTGCTTAGCCCTTGTTTGTACCATTATTATCAAACAGCTCATATCCCACTCTGCTCTATTCATTAAACATTTAAAAATGGAAAGAAGCGTGAGAATGATCCTGTCATAGAATCAACCAAATATAAGCCGCAAATCGTATCAACTGCTCATTAATGAACTGACTGCCTATTCCTGCACTTGAATATGGAAGTGTTGTACCTGTTTAACTGTGACGATCAATTAAATAGTCTCCATAGGGAAGAACTAAACACGTATGTTCAATAATAAACACTGGACTCAGTATGGATGGATCAAACAAGATATGTCACCACAAAAATAGCATCAGCAGCCAGTGAGTTTGCAATTTCGCCTGCAGATGAAGGACATGCCCTCTTCTTCACTGCAAAACACTACGAGCTACACGTGAATGAAGGGGATGTCATCTTTTAAGGAGAAAGAAAGGGCGTAGCTACAAAAATAATGGTGAAAGTGACTCCCGTTATCCTCCTGGAATGAGGAAAATGATGGGATTAACCATTTTCTGTACACAGCTATACAGATATTATGGATAGCATTGCTAGAATGACTCTTTCTGTACATCCTGCTTGAGAACATTTTAGAAGTATGAAAGGATTACTTGAAAATGGCTTATTTTCATTCATTCTCCTAGCTGAGTCCATTTGTTTGGACAAGAAGGAGGACTCGGCAGATAACATCTCTCCCATTAAAAATAGTGTGAAAGGTAAACAGTGGAGGAAATTAATGTAAACAAGCTGAGCTAATACTACCTGCAGCCTTTCCCCCAGACATGTTATGTCCACAGAAAAGCACCAGAGACGCAAATATTCAAAATGAGGCTGCTTTTGTCGGTTTTTATTGGTTTTAGTAATCTATACTAAGAAAATAATCATCTAACCATACTTGTGTGTGAAAGTCAACTAAGAGGCATATCATTATCACTTTTTAAAATTTAGTTAATGAGCTGATTGATCTTATAGATTGCTTTCAGTGGTGGAAAATTACAAGAATGTTGTACTCAAGTAAAGCACAGTTACTTTAGTTAAAATTTACAAAATTTAACAGTAGAAATAAAATTACTGGCCAGTAAACCTACTAAAGTAAAAGTGCTGAGTAACTACTGAGGATTTTCACAATAAAGTATGATATTTCCTTACTGGCAATAACAACATGAGATTATAGATCTCCAGCCTGGTTGTTCAGGTAAAGTCATACCTTAATAATAAAGTGAAATTCAGTAGCTGTTTTGGGATTTGATGTGGACTCATTCTTTCGCCCCATCACTGTAACCAGAAAGAAGAAGTACTACTGAACAGAATTTTTAAAAATTTTGGTTGAAAAATAAAAATACTCACATATTCACTACTAACCACTAGCCTGTAGTTGGCGGCAGAGAAATCCATCCCATGAACGGAGGCAAACAGAGTAAGCCAGGCAGCATCAATAAGTGACTTGGTGAGATTAATTTTAAGATGAAAGTTAGCAAAATGCAGAAAGATTCAGTAAAGTCTTTCAAAATAAGGCCTTTGGAGTAGAGAGCATCAGAAGAGAAGCTTAAAGCATCAACATGAAACTACAGACCTGTGACAGGGGGAGAAAGATTACAGTCGCTCTTTGCTGGTTAATCAATGAGGTAAATACTTCCTGTTCTCCCTGTCTCCTTTCTCAAACATCTGGCTCAGATCCAGTCTGGATTCAGACATGTTTGACTGACTTAAAGCACTTTCTGGAGAAAGTTAAGAAGCATATTATGGCCAGGCCCTCTACTCCCTGATGTAGATTATCTGTGGTGGAGTTTTTCTCCTACTTGTCGCACCAGTGTTTGGGTGAAAAAAAAAATGCAAAATTTATTCATTTTAAAGATCAGTGCCATCTGTGATCAGTCAATAAGTATGCTGTGCCCGTTTGCTCTGCCTGTCTTTCTCTCTCCTACTCGACGTGACACACTCTGCACAGAAACCCTGTCATTAGGTTTCTCACGTAAATCAACACATTGCGGGAACTTTCCAGTTGAATATAAACTTTTACCGTTGCTTGGTTGTAAATTTACACAACAAATCTGTAGTTTAGTTTCTGTGCTCGTTCTCGTTCTCATCATTTTGATATGAGAAATTAAAATCTTCCTTGTGCAGATCAGCGATTTTAAAATCATACGCAGGTGAATAGACTAATAAGTCATATTTAAAAGTGATTTAATGAAAGACGCTGCAAAAAAAAAAAAAGTCACTAAATACACAGGGAGGCAGAAACAGCTGACCTGAGCTGGAGTGATGCAGAGGAGGGTGGGGTAGTGATGTGAGCTGAATAAAGATATTCATGTGTGCTAATTCCAAGTTGAGTTACAAAACTAGTTCTACTCTGATTTCATAATTAGGTATAGTGAAGAGTGCATGGGGTAAGAGTGTTTCACACAAAGCAGAGGGCCTGATACTAGAGTCTGCTTAGAGGCTTCCTTAGGGAAGAGGTTCCTTTGTACACAAATCAAATACAGATGTTGAAAAAGGCCTATAAATTTAATTCAACTCACAGCAGAGTGATGTCTGATGATATACCTTACATCCCCTAATATCTAAAATTGTAATTTTGTTATAGCCCCCCCCCCCAAGGAAAATGTATCAGCTGCCACTGGTAAAATTCGAACAACTGGCCTGTGACAGAAAGCTAGACCCCCCCCCCCCCCCTTTAATATACTGATTAAGGGGGAACTGATTTCAAAATGTACCCAAAAAAGCACAAGTCCACAAAAAAGTGAGTAGTTATAGTAATTTTAGTCAATGTATTAACTTACTTTCCACCCCTGAAATCTCTCGTTATTATGACACTCCCACAACAAGCAGCATATAAAAGTGATAAATATTAAACTTCAATTCATATGCTTCTTCTTACCACTATATGCACAGGAGGCAGTCCTTTCAGCATGCTGTCAGGAGCCAAGAGAGGAGAGCAGAAAGGATCCTTGACCACTGGAGAGCTCTCCACCCTCATCTCAGCCAGCTGGGCTGATCGGAGAGGTTCGAACCCCAGAGGGAACTCCCTTGGGTGCGCCAGCTCTAATCCCTCCTCTCCAGCAGGGGGCGGTATAGCCACTGATGACAGGTCCCTGGAAATGCAGGGATCTGCCTCCTTGGTGAGGTAGAAATTCACATCTTCTGGCTGCATGAGAGAAGAGAGAAATAATTTTAGTGAGTGTGGACAGCAGTGATTGCTCAAAGGAGAAGGTACGGTCAAGGATAAAAGAAAAACTAACATCTGTCAGGAAACTTGATTAAAAACACACGCTCACACCACTTTGTCCTTGTGAAAATGTTCAAAATACTTTGGCTCAGTGCCTGAGAATCCTGGCTGAACAATCCATGTTTCAAGAAGAAAAAAGCATATTTAAAATCCTACGTCACCTCAGCTTGCTATTTTCACCAAGCAAGCCACTAATCCACTCTGCCTGTGTGAAAATACATCCAAGGATAATCTGCAATACCTTGCCAGCACACACACAACTAAAAGTTTGGATATGCAGTCAGCATTTTTCAGCAAAATCTGTCTGAGGCACTGGTGACATAATCTCAGCTGAGTTCATGATCATTATGCACGCTCATCTCTGCAAGGTGTGCAGCACTGTTACAGAGGGACAAAATATCTCCATGCTGATGTTCCCCTCTACTTTTAAAAGCCTACAATTGTGTGCTAAATCTTTTAATACAAGCTGAATGACAGCAGATATGAGCTGATAATTGATAGGAGGCTAGTGAAATTCATCTACACTCCAGCTGCGAACTAAAAATCATATCTTTCACTGATCACTGCATTAAATACACACAAGAATCTTCACTTGAAGCTCAGTGTTCAGATCTTTAACAATGTAAATTTCTCATGAACATCAGGCAGAAGCATGCAAATCTCAATGCAAACATATTTGAAGTGGGACGTACAGCTCGCTCAGAGAGCAGCGGTGAATTGTGAGAAGTGGAATTGTTGTGGGATCCCAAGTCCTGGAAAGTTTGGCTCTTGACGGACAACTTCCTAGTGGGGAACTCTGGGTTCTCGGAGGGGACTGGGGGGTCAGCATGAGGAGAAGTGATGGATGCCTCTGAGATGCTCTTTCTTACTGTGTCTAAGGAGGAGAAATAGAGAGATCAGAGAGAGATTTGGCAAAAGCTGAATCTAAATAGAAAATAATTGCATTATAAAGTAAATAATAAATACATCAGTTACAGTAGAAAGTGTATTAAGGATAAAGATGCCACTCAAATTTCCTTGGGGTCAATAGCAGCTGAAGGACACAGGGGAAAAAACCCTCACCAGTAGTACAAGACCACTTTGCTTATTCCACTGATTCCACTTATCATACGTCCTCTGGTTGACAGCCAACAGTTAAAAGCCTTAAATGCAAATTAGTGTGTATCAAGAAGAAAAGGAGAAGTGGGTGGAGGAAACTCAAACAGTGCTGTCAGGGTGATTTCATCTGCCAGCCCTGAGACGTCAAAACACTGCTGTAAGACTCGTCATGGCGTGTCTCCTCACAATCTCTCATCTCTTTAATAATGAACCATCTCTGCACCATGATGGCCTTTTAATAATGTACATCCAACAATGACACTCTCATTAGTTTGGTTTGCAGCTGTGGAGAGTGTCACCTAGCTAAGGGAAATTACAGTTCGCCACCAGATTTACGGTGGCGACAATTAACAATTACTGTCAAAGCCCTGCTGCTCCAAAGAGGTGAATTGATATGAATGGAGCTACAGGAGTGTTATGTAACAGAGCAGAATAAAGCCATAATCAGTTAGTGGGATGATGAGTAAAAGGGATCTCTGCCTGTAACCTCCACCATATGGGTTCTTTATGAACTTTGGGTTATTGTAGTCATGAAACTCACATAAAATACCTTGATTAAGACATCCAAATGTGGGCAGTACAAACACAACATCCCTCACACCAAAAGTGATCGTGTCTTTAGAAAACTTTGAACACAATAACTGCCAAGCAAAACACATTTATGCCACCCACATCTCATCTCCTGTCCCCACCTGACTGCACAAACACGCTCTCACACACCCATGCACACAGTCACAGTCGGCGGTGTACCAGTGGCTCCTGCTGGCGCCTCTGCAGCTGTGCTGGGAGAGGCTGAGGCTCTGTTTGAATCCAGCAGAGAGTGGATCCAGTTTGAGGCACCCTGTCGGAAATCTCTTAGCAGCAGTGCCGTGTCTCTTTTCACCATGCTCAGTGTGCTCACTTTTTCTATCTGCATGTTTGTCTGCGGCTCACTGCCTGAAAAAAAATACATAGAGACACGAAGGGTTAGCATCGAAAATGGATGCACAACAGAATATTTTTGTTTGTTTTAATCAGCATGTATGAGAAATATCAGAAAGATTGGAGAGCAAATCAAAAAATGAAAAGCAAAGAATATCAATGACACAGTGGGTTTAATGGTGCTATGTAACAAATTGTATTTACCAGATGGTAATACATAGTTGTGATGGAATGAGTGAAATCAAGATTATCATGTTTTAGTTCTTTTATTTAAAGATCAGACAATAAAGAAAACATCTCCTGAGCAGACTTTGGTATAGAAGACTTTCTCTCTTTTTCTCTCCCCTACTAGAGAAAGGACAAAATATTAATTTTGTTACATTTGCCGATCGTATCCTATCCCTCAATTTCTTATCATTTTTTTGCATTTACCATAAAATCGATATTATTTGCCCTAGTATATAAGTTGCAGTTTGTTTATAAAATCTTTCAAGGGGAAAACACTGTCCTCTTGAGCGACAATTTTTCTGTTGTTCAGTGAGGTCCACAACTTGCACTTTCTATGCAGCTGTGTTGCTTTGTGTTTTAACTAGCATTTGTTGTCATCATATGGCGTTAGTGCATCTACTAGCTCGCAGCCTGTGAGTTGCCCTCCGCTGTCACTAGTTGTCATTGCTGAGGAGTGTTTCCAGTCAAACCAGAGCTCCACATGGTTTACTTAACAGGCTTTAACTGCTTATGACCCAACGAGTAGGAAAAGCAGATAAAAAGTGCCACTAACCCCCTGCCAGTGTGGTCAAAGTTGTTGTGTGTTGAGCATGCTAAACGTAAGGCCTAAAACACTGCTTGCAATACACAATTAATATTCAGTTGAGTCTGGTATGGTGCAGTGTGTGATGGTGGCAGCTGCACACACTTACAGTAATGACGCTGCACCACTGGATGAAATAACTGGTATCAGGATTTAACAGTATGCCTTTATTTAGATAAAAAAAGTAAATGTAGTCAAAAATTTGGAGGATGGCATGCGAGAGAGGATCCGCAGGTCAGACCCTAACATGGACCACCTGTCTTAAAGACAAAAGCTTCTGCACATGGGGTCCGCACACAACCACCAGTTAGCCTGCAAATTCTGTCTCAAATCCTCAAACTGACACAAATCCATTCAAATACTAACAAGCTCAGTTCTTTTAAGTAACCTTCATGAAAAACCCTACTTTGGTGTAGAACACTGGTGGGCCAAGTGCACCAGCTGATCGTAACTTTAGTCTGTCTACAACCAACTTCTTGGCAGAACTTTACACCAAGTGCACCAAGCACAGCATAGAACAGTCGCAGCTACGCCACATCTTATCATGTGTGTTTATGTAAACCTTCACCGAGAGGTGATGGTTGCCAAGAAATACACAACCCCTTCCATTCTAACTTCAATCAAACCAGCATAAAAAGATTTCAAAAATATAAACGCAAAGAAAATAAAGTCTTAAGTTCTTTGTAGAACCCAAAGAAATTCTTTTTTTCAACTAACAAGTTGCTGTCTGATAAACAAACGTGTTTCTTAGGGGTTTTGTTCATGAAAAAATTAAAATAGATGGTCATTTTTGATAGCAATCTGTCAATTTTTAATTCATGTGGGTCTTGGGGGGGTGGCAATGCTTTTCTTAGATACAAGTAGGGGAGGCTTCAGGGAAAACAGGTTTGGAACCACTGGACCCCTCGGGGGGGTGCCAAAGCTCTTAGAGGGGGAGGCTTTGTCTGCTCTGAGGCTGCCAAAATTAGATTTGCAAGTATTGACTAAAAACCATGATAAAGCAGTTATTAAGTAGTTTATACAAAGGTCTTGTGGTAAGAAAACCATGCATGGGCCTTTATTTTAGGGGCTTATGAGTGAAACAATTAAAATCGATGTTGATTTTTGATGGCAATGTGTCACTTTTCTGTCTCTCTTCGGTCCTGGGGGTGGCTCTGCCTTTCTTAGGTACAAGTGGGGGGGGGGGGGGCTTCAAGGAAAAATGGTTGGGAAACACTGGTGTATAAGATACTGCCAAAGTTGTTTGTATTTTTTATCATTACAGTTTTTGCACACGTTTAATGCTCCATATCAAATTTTGACTACAGTGAGAACAAGGATAAAAACCTAATAGTTGAAGATATTAAAAAAAAGATCATATCGTGTCCTAGCTTAAAAGATTGCAGACTTTGCCAAACTTTTTACAGTTTTGCTAATAAAGTAGTTGTTTTGGGTGTTCCCATAAACTGAACACTGATACTTTGTTTTAGCTGCTGGTCAAGTGTGACAATTGATTTGCTTCTTTATAGCTAGCGTGGTCAGTATAATGGACCCTGATAGATTAGTAAGAATAAAAACTACTGTTACAGCATGAAAAGAAAATAACTCATGCCATGCAAGAGGGTGGTGACTACCATAAATGTTAATAAACCACTACAGCCATAGTCCAGACTATCAGATTTAGAATGTGATTGATGTGGAGCAGATGGTAGGGACGTGCAGGACTGCTTCAAAAACAGATATTGAAGGAAAAGAGATATGAATTTACTAGATAAAAAAGAACACTGGCTTAATTCCTTTAAATATCACACACTCCTACCTGCGTAGGCGCTGAGACACCTGGAGAGCACACTGAGAGGCAGCAGGGGATCCATAAGTGTTAGCAGACGAGAGGGTGAAGCGTAGGCGGTCAGCAGGGTCGCTGGGTAGGCTGCCACGATGCCATCTGGCATTCGAATACCAAAGGCGGCGGCGCGCATCGTCACCGTCACACTCAGGTTGCCTCCTGCACTGTCACCAGCCAGACACACTTTCTCCCCTGTCCAACCTAGATGGAAAAAATAGGACAGAGATGATAGAATAAAAGGAAAGAGGGAAAGAAAACAATAACTCCATGGGAAAACAGAAAAGTGGCACACAAAATAAAGGTGGAAAAAAATGTTTCTGCAACTGAGAGAAATCCACTGAGATGCAGAGAAAAGCATTGTGACAACCATAAAGTAACAGTATGTTCTCTCTCTGCAGTTCCACTGCTGAATTTGTGGCTGTAGAGAGAAGTGCTGTCTCACTATGTCCCTCATGGCAGTGTTATTGTCTTCTTGTACACCAACATTAACATAATGCAATGTGATAACTGTTAATTTTACACAGTGTTCTTCAGCAGTTGGATGTACCCAGAACAGATGAGATGTCTTTTGTTTTCTGCCTTTATAGTAAGCATCACAATTTGTGGGACGATACAGAACAAGGCTACGCTGTTAGACAATGTGCTGCAATGTGATTACTTTCAAAGTGATAAATGAATTCTCTTGAGAGGCAAAGAGAACATATCTGAAGACTTAGAGACGCTCATTAATTCTAATAAACCATTTTCTTTAACTTGCCTTATGTATCATTTTAACTGAGATTCTTTTCCAATATAACAAAACATAAAGAAAAAATGCACAGAGGAGATTAAACAGCCACAAATGTATGTATACCGAGTAGGTGGTGGTTTCTCAGAGCCCAGCAGTAGGCGTAGAAACACTCCTCCAGAGCTCTTGGGAATGGAGCCTCAGGGGCCAAAGAGTAGTCCACTGACAGGATGGGGACACTGAGGTCCTGGGACCAGCTCTTCAGATAAGGCTATGTAAGACAGAAAACGAGGGTACAGAGGGGTGAATATCTGATGGGAAAAACACTCAGTTTCACAGTGAATATATTATATGCTGTAAAATTTATGAGAACAACAGCAGCCACAATAAAACACAGAGGCAGAGAGGCAGAGACACAGAGA
This sequence comes from Cheilinus undulatus, assembly GCF_018320785.1. Lineage (NCBI taxonomy): Eukaryota > Metazoa > Chordata > Actinopteri > Labriformes > Labridae > Cheilinus > Cheilinus undulatus. The sequence goes on along the minus strand of NC_054872.1, from coordinate 34,797,801 downwards.
AATGCAGTGGGAGAGAGATGCGTGGGTGTGAACATTAAGAAGCCAGGATAAAAAAATTATGAAAATTATGTGTCTCTCTGATGTCATCTGTCTGTTTTTGGGATTACAGTCTAGACAAAGGGAGAATGGGCACTGTCCTCACAAACACCTTCATTTCCTGTCTTTACATATGGTTATAACAGGTGGTCACCATATGTCCATAACAGACAATATTATATCTTCAGAGACATTTGCTATATGAGCTGCAATCATCTTTTACTCAAATGGCAGCTGGTGACTTTTTTTTAGCAGTAACACTGATCATTAGATTTATCTTTAAAGTAAGTTACACAACAGTGAGTTCCACCTGTGTATTCAGACTGGACAAAAGCCATCCCATCAGTGGTGATATCTCTGGGACCTTCACTGTAATTCCCTCTGCCAAGCTGTGTTACCACTGAATCACAAGCAAGACCCCTGACTCCCTCCATGATAAACTACAATAAAAATGTATAAATGTACTTAAAACTGAGCAGCTTGTCTGTAGTCAACAGAAGCGCAAGACTGCAGTGGATGTTGGGGTGGAATAGCTAAAGATCAGTTTCACAAAAACTTTCACATTAAGAACCCGGCCCAGATTTGTGTATTCTTGATCAAAAAGTCAGGCCCATTTGATGAGTGTAAACACAAGTGTATCAGACTCAAGTCAAGTGCAGTCCACCGGAAATATGAACGCAACTGTGTTCAAGTATGGGGTTCTCATCAGGGAGTAGAGTTGTTAAGGCCCTTCTGCCTCTTTAAAAACCATTGTATCTGTACTGCATGGACCAATTCCATCCTCTGAGCTTCACAGTAGATGAGAAAAAAGGAAGAGCATCTCAAAAACAAAACAAATATTTATAGTAGCCTGCAGGATGGATGCCTCATCCATACAAGAAGAAAGAAGTCAAAGCTATAAGTTGCCATAGTTGCCTCTTCTTTCTTGTCTATAGCAAATTTGCAGACCAACCGTGTGCGTACTATCGCCTACTGCACTGTAGTGCAGATATGTGCAGGTGTGCTCTGGTAAAAGGTCACCCATAAGAGGGGATAGAGCTGTGATGTTTTATTGACTTCTTTACCAGAATAATAGGCACTCCTCTCAAAGCTGTAGTATAAAGCCTTCTTTGAAATGTAAACCCCTTTTCTTAAAACAGAATTAAAATGGATTAAAATAGCAAACATGGGCAGAAAAAGGGGTTAAATGGGATTTTTAAAGTAGCAATTTTGTGTTTAAAGTTGCAAAAATTGGATAACAGAGGCAGAAAATTAGGCAGCAAGTGACAAAATGGATTAAAGTGGCAAAATGCTTGAACAGAGGTAAAAAATAGGCAGAGAGTGGGAAAAAAATGGTTAAAAGTTGCAAAAATGGGCATTAAAAAAACTCATTAAGGGGCGCAGGTGGCCTAGAGATTTAAGGCGTGCCCCATGTCCGCAATTGGCCTGGGTTCGAATCTGGCCTGTGGCCCTTTCCCGCAGGTCTCTCCCCCACTCTCTAATCCAATTCTATCCACTGTCCTCTACATCAATAAAAAGGCACAAATACCCCAACCCCCAAAAAAACTCATTAAGTGTGGTTAAAAATAGACAAAATGGTTGTAGAACGTGATTTTAAAAAGGAGCTAATAGGGCAATAAAGGGACAGCAGAGGCGAAAATATGTGAAACTTTGTAAAAAAGGGTTTTAAAGTGACGAAAATAGCTTAAATGTGGCAGAAATGGGTGAAAAAGTGGTGAAATGGGACTTTAAAAGTAGCAAAAATTTGTTAAAAGTGATAGAAATGGGCAGAAAAAGTGGTGAAAACAGGCAGCAAGTGATGAAAATGGGTTCAAATGTGGCAAAAATAGTGTCAAGTGGCAAAACCGGTCTAAAATCACACAAAATTGATGATAAGTAGACAAATAACTGTGGCAAAAATGGGTAGGAAAAGTAGTTAAGACATGGCACAAATAAATAATTTCAACATCAGACTCCAGTTATGACACACTTAAAAGACTTTCCAGCTCCAAAACGAAGCAACTTTTAGCCAGTACGCATGACAGCACTAATGCCACCAAGCTAACACACATACACTGATGTCAACAATAAATCACCACTGGTGAGGGCTCATTCACTGGGTTTTTCAGGAGCCAAGCCAAATCTGTGGACAGGTTTGCTCTGGCATTAAAAATGTTACTAATGTAAAAGCAGACCAGTGGGGCAGAGGCAAGAGGCAGCAACTGTACTCAGGCATGGTACAAAACAATCCCGCATGATGAGCAAATACCCAAATCTACTGTTTTTCTGCAGTTTTCTTCTGTGTGCTGGTCCTAAAACTGTTGTGTAAAAGCAACATAACACTTTGGCTGAATTAAGATCCAATCACAGCAGTGTTTGTATGCCATTCATGTTACATTTCTTAAATATCAGACCTCAGGTATAACCCATTAATTTTAATTTTTGTCTTAAATTAATAATTTCTTAATTATTAACCCAGACAGACTTGTCTAAAGAAAATACTGATTTAAAAAATCCCTAAAAACTGTTGGTTCACCTCCCTATACGCATTTTTAGACTGTATCTCTTGGTACACATGACCTGCTCCAGTCAGAACCAAATAGATCTTGGGGGAAAGAAAAATGGCATATATATTTAGTTAATGATAGAAACACTTAATGATAGGTATATAAAATTGACATTGTTCCATTTTAAATATATAGATAAAAAGAAACAAGACACAGTCATTCTTTTGTATAAATGACAGTTTCATAAAAAAGGTCTTTACTTTTTTTTTTTCAGAGGTTTCCTTTTCTCTGTTTCACAAATGTAATATGTGAAATTGGAATTCAGGTTGTTTTGGAGGTTTTGTGATATATCTGTATCCCTCTTGGGTTTGACCTCTGTAGAAGCCATTTTCAGGTTTCTACCAAATCCAAACATCTGCTTTTAAACATTCTCTGTGTACCACATATTTCCATTTACCTGTGGGAAATAAATAATAAAAAGAAAAAGACAAGAGGATGGTACAGATGCAATTTCAAGGGATTTTTCTCTTATTTTCTTTTCTAGTCAGGCTGTTTACAATTTCAATGCCAACCAATGGCAAGTGCTCCACTTAACAACTGAATCACAGTGACCTTGAAATTTAAGAAAGGCATCAAAACTTGTCAGGAAAAACACACACTCCTTCCACAATGCATTCATCCATTCTCCTCTGTCTTTATCTTCTCCCAACAGGTTTCTGACTTGCTATGACAGGCCTGTCGCTTTCACCGCCAGCCCTCCAATCACAGTGCCAGGAAAAGCACAGTGTGTGTATGCTTGTATGACGGCTCACCGACCAAAGAAGCAGCTTCTGCAGTGAGCTGTGCTGTCTTAAGGCCTGACCTGTCACAATAAATCTCAGAGTAAGAACGATGACATGGGAGCGTGTGTGCAGCTCTGATCAGGTCAGTGTGGGTAGAAAAAATACTCCAAAAGGAGTACAACTGTTCGAGAACAACAGCCATTGTTGCCAGGCTACATTTGGTGTCAACTTAAAGTGGAGTCCATGGACAGGAGCATCAGTCAAACAGTTAATCATCTGCCTGTATAGAAGGAGCTATAGACTCGACAAATAAAGGCCCACTAGCACAAAAGAAGTGTTTGTGTTCTTGGGCTGGGCACAAAGCTGTTAACTTTACATGACTCAGAAAACTCCTCTTGCACACACACCCTATTCACAAAGAAAAACGCTCACTTGCCAACTTAGAGTCCCAGATTTGTTCTTGCAGCACAATCTAATAGGAGCCACAGACCTGCTCATTGTAAGATCATCTGCGAGTGTGAAGCTCCACTAGACCAACACTGTGTGGGTGGGCATGTGTGGCCCATGTCCAAGTTACTTAATGCACAGATGCCAGTGCATCCATCCCTGTGATCTCAGCGTCACTGAGCACCGGGGGCACCAGAGGCTTCTGCTACTGAAGGACACTAAGTGGGCGAAACAGATTTTGTAAGATATTACAAAGATTGAGAGAGAGGATGTTTGAAAACAGAGAGCCCAGGCTTCCATTAGTGCCTATGGTAATCTTTCTCTGCAGGGTTGTACAGTTCTCTGTTAATTCAACATGACAGCCCCGTTCACTCCTTCCTCTGATTGCTCCTTCTCATCTGCTGGTTGTTACCCAGCTGCAGATCAAGGGTGCCCATGTCCTTGGCGATTTCACAGAGCCCCGTCTTGTGGTCGCTGCAAGTTGCCTGATGCTACATGAGAAGGCAGACAGCCAAATTTCAAGATGGTAAAGCCAAGAGCACACACCGTGTAAAAATTTGACTTCTTAATAAGTATCACTTAAAGGTTAAATACGACTTGTGCTCCTCCTCTGCAAGAAAAATAAAGGTAGGGTGCTGACGAAGTGAGCTGCAGGCTGCAATAATTGACATAAAAAAACAAAGCTTAAAGTTAGAAAAGAAAGCATGGGGGCAGATCAAATTGTCCATTACATTTTAGGAATCAATTACAGAATAACTAGTGTAAGCACTTATAATCTGCCAAAGCACTGACATAGGACAAGACTCACAATGGCAACCCCTCTGTTTCATCACCATCAAGTTCATTCTTTTTTTTTTTTTTTTTTCATTTTTCATTTTTGGGGTAATGTAAAAGATGCTGATTTAGAGCCTGTAAAAACATTATCCATCAACAGATACAACAATGGTATGGCATGCAGTGTAGATTTTCTTGCTAAATTAATGTCAGTCTATCTGTTTTTCACTTGGAAAAACTGATTGAAGAGTCTAATCTTACCTCATGAGACTTGGAGGTCTGTGCCACAAAGCCTCCACCATGGAAGTGGATGAGGAGACAGGGGGATGGGGGGAGGCGTTTGGTCTTCAGCCCCAGAGACAGAGAGATAGAGCCCCCCTCAGTACGGGAGAGAGATAACAGGGCCTCGCTGTCCTGAAAGAAAAAAGGGACCAAGAAAATGAGGAAAGGTTATCTTAAATTTCACCACCAAGTCATCAAAACCAGATGTTTTGGTTAAACAGCCCAAAAATATCACATGGAAACAGTGACCTGATGACAGGCAGCTGTTCCCATACTCTGACAAAGCCTTGTTTTCATAGTTAATATATGTCACTGCTAGTGTTAGCAACAGGGCTCCTTTGAGAGACGGATTAAGTAGCTGTTGTGCAGCAGCTTGCTGCCAGCCTTTCCTGCGCCTGCATGAACGCACACTAATTCCCGTTCATTAACAGAAACAAGGAGGGAGGGGAGCTGCGTCTGAGAGGGAGGGCTTCCGCTGATGCAAGCTTGTATTTTGCAACACTAAAAAGGACACTTTTGTTTTGCTGGAGCGTGATCAATGGCTGAAAGTGTTTGTTGATGGCACCTGGTTAAGTGCCAGGCTGCAAAGGAAGGAGGCAAAAAGCTGGAAAGAGAGCGAGAGAGTCTCAGGAGAGCACGTAGACAGGGAGGAAGAGGACAAAAAGTGAGAGTGATACCTTATGACAGAGAAATAAAGTGAGGGAGAGATTATGACAAGGATTAAATGCAGGAGGTTGAGTTGAAAAAGTCATGTACTGTAACAGCTCTCAGAAATGTCATACATTTAGTCTGAATATTTTGGGGCATGGGTAAGACATGTGTTTAGAATAGAGGCTGTTTAAACTGTAATAAACAAGGCCATGAAGCAAATACTTTGATAAGGTACAAGGAAGGTGTGTGAGACAAGTACTGAGCAAATACAAGAGCTAGTCTATTGCAGAATAAAACAGGAGCTTATAAAGCTTTTTTTATTGCATTTTTTCACTTGTTGCACTTCAGTGTGAAGAGAATATTGATTTCAGTACCTGTCCTTCACGTAAGTCATACGAGATGAGCCTCATCTGAACAGGAGCAGTACCGATGTGCGCTGACGGAGGAGCTATGGTTACTGAGGTCTTGTGATTGGCCGCCAGGGGAAGATCAAAGGGCATCGGGGGCACTGAAAGGGCCCGGTTCACCTTCACTGTCGTGGATGTCATACTGGCAAGACTCTGGAGAGGAAGAGATAATGGAGAAAAGTGAGGAAGAGATGGACAGAGAGAGAGAAAGAATTTAAAAGAAAGTCAGACAGAAAAAGAGAAAGAGAGCAAGTTACAGAGCGAGGCAAGAAGGCAGGTCACAGGAGAGAAAGGGAAACCAGATGAATAAATCATGAACCTTTGAATAAATTGAATTCCACTCTATTATTACCAGCGGCCTGTAAGACAAACTGCATAATGAAAGAAAAAGTACTTTCACTAGAGCAAAGTAAAATATCCCTGCCAGAGTTTCAAAATTAAAAACAGGGAAGTGCACTTATCTGTGTGCATGGATCAGTGGTGACATTTGTAGATTACAGATTACATTTGTCTGTGTGTTAACAAGGAAGATTATCATTCCACTCACCGACAGGACTTCAGTCTCAGTAATGTTCCAGAAAGTTTTCCAGAAATGGACGTCTAGGTTCTGGGTGATGCGTTCAAATTCTGCCCCTCTCAGCTCTGGGTCGATAGCATACTTTCCTGAATTAAAGAAAGAGCTGGCCGCCACACCTGGGGAAAAGATAAAAAGCGACAAAATGAGGAGGGTGTATTAACGGGTTGGGTACTCCAGAGACAATGTAATGGAAAAAATGAAATATGGTTCGACATAAAAAAGACAGGAAGGGAAAGGATGATGTGTGGTTGAAGGGGGAGAAAAATGGAATTGAAAAGTGACTGGCAGGGAAAAAGTTTAATATCACAGCAATGAAAAAGTAATTTCACAAAGTCAAAGAGTTAAAACATAAACTGCAAGAAAAAGCCTGCAACCTTGCTCATATAACATCATTAGAAAAGAGAAACTCACTAGAAATGCAAAAGGTGTTGTAGGAAAACATACGATTTTAAAGAAGTCAAAGTGCCATAACACGGGAAACTCTAAGGCCACAAACATGTGAATTAGCTTTAAAGTACTCAGCACTAAAGTATCATTCACTCAAAAGTCTACTGTGCTAATGCTAGGTTAAGACCATGGACTTTATTTAAAAATGAAAAACATTAGGAGCTTCCCTGTCACAGCATAAGCCACAAGCTACGCTTGCTCCATGTTAATAGATGGGACTAGGGTTTCTGTCATTTTAGTCAGTTCTCATCGAGTTGATCAATGCTGTGGAGGAATCAAGAAGTTGACATTTCCTGCTTCAACCATTTCTTTTTAAGCTTTCTTCCTGTCTTATCACTCCAACCCTTAAATGGTTTCATAGACGTCTTGAACTCTGTGACTTTCTAATGAGCTTTCAAATCATGACGTACATCATCGTTATCGGCATAACAAATGGAGGGAAAACCACCCTCACCAACAGAATGACCAAAAACCTGCTGAACTGTTGTGTGGATCATCAGGATGACTTCTTCAAGCCCTACAATCAGACTGAAGTTGGTGAAGATAGCTTTAAGCAGTACAATGGCATCGCTGCTCTAGATGGACACCATGATGAGTATGATCTACACATGGTTGGAGAATCCTGTGAAGTTTGAGAAGTATCGTGGCATTGATAAACCCTGGACACCAAGGTTGAGACTCACATCCTTATTGTGGAGGGCTTTAAGCTATACATCTACGAGCCTCGATTAACGTACTTATCCAACATAACTTTATTTCTACCCTGTAAGAATAGGGGCTCTAGGAACTACACAGTGCCAAATCCACTTTGGCATGTTTGATGGTGATGTCTGGCCCGTGTATTTGAAACACAAGAACTTTGACTTTTTTTGACAAGTTTATTTCTTCACCTCTTAGAATTCTGGGTAAAATTAGCAAAAAATGCCAATCCAGGAATATCCAAGTTAAACTGAATGGTTTGTCTGAACCATTTAAAGTATAAGCACAAATAAGGTGTCCTTAGAAGTGTAAGGCTCAGAAGTTCCTTCCCAAACTGGCAGACTCACTGTAGCTGCTACTGGTATTGAGTAATATAACAAAAAACTAAATGTTTTTCCCCATCTGAATTTGTATCATGAAACAGAGGCCTATGGATGACTATAGCTGGGAGGCTGAAAAACCAGATTGGGCCACAGCATAAAGCTAAAGATTTAAAGCTACTATCTGCAGAGCAGAAAATTAGGGTTTTACACCTGTTTTTATGAGGAGAAGTCCACTTGTTTTCAACCTGGAGACTCCAAAAAGGATCAAGGTTGGCAAATATTTTCCATATAGAGTTGCAAATAATTTCTTGGAAAAAGACATTATTACAATAAATACAGTGGACTGTTTAGAGCAACAACGGCAAATTCAAAATTATACAAAAATTGTCAAAAAAATTGCTACTTTCATACTTTTCCATATTGGTTGTTTAAAATGATACAATCTCTGTTGGTGTTGAAAAGTACAGAAGTTTAAAAAGACTTTTAATTTTCAGTCGTATTTCTAGCCAAAAGCCTTTTTGAGAGAAAGAGAGAGCACCTGTGGTTCATTCAAAGTCAATAGTCTGCAATCATTGAGTCTTAAAAATAGTTATGGTGCTGTGTATATATATATATTCTAGAGATATATATATTTAACCTTTGCTTATCTATTTTATAGGGCTAGGTTGTAGGATAGGAATAGGGTATTTTTTCTGATACCGGTGCTAAATCGACAACTTTTGAATAGTGCCTAAAAGGTGCATGAATCAATACTTCTAAGAGGAAAAAAAAGTGCTGACAGTCCATGGGAGAAGAAAAGCTGTCTTTGTATTATAAAGAATTGAGAGAAAAATTTCTAAAAACGCCAGTATACATGAGATAAGAAAACAAAAAGGGTGTACTTCTTTATGCAGGAGGCTCAAGCAATATTCATATACTTGTGTTGTGTCAGAGATAAATTTAATGTGTCAGTCAGTGTAACTGTCTTCAGCAGGAAAATGCGAGCAGAGGAGAGACATTACTTTGGAAGACTGTCTGATTGGGGGGGTCGGGTACCAAAATTAAGCATCATTATCTGTGTCGGTTCTATGTCAGTACTGGATTTTCAAACTCATCCCTAGATAAGAATGAGTAGCAGCTGTGTTAATTTTGGCAAATATTTTAAATCTAGCCTTAGTCTTTAGACTAAAATGTTAGTTTTATTCAAATTTTAGTCCTTTTCACTCTTGATAGTTTTCGTCTGGTTTTAGTTAAAGAAGACTCAAAAACATTTCAGCCCAGTTTTAGTAAAAAAAAAAATAGTCCTTACATTTAAGCTTACTTTTTGGTCACAACTAGGGCTGAACTATTTGCAAAAATAATCTAATTGTGTTTTTTTTTTTTTTAATTGTGAGTTTGATTTAACATGTAATTACCTTTAGAAGGGCTGTTATTTTAAATCTCAAGTAATCTCTGAATTTCTGTGGTTTATAGCAATAATCACACACTTAATCACATTTTAAAATTCCACTTTTTTGCATATCTAACTGTTCTATGTCGTTTGTAATTTTTTTTTTTTTTTTTCCATTTTAAACTATGAGTAATTGACTTCTAGACCTACTTTTATTGATAGATCAAGACTTAAACAAGAAAAATGAAAATGAAATAAGGGAACATTAAAAAGGTTCAGATGACTGACTTGTCCACTGAGCTGTCTGTACATTTTTCTAAATCAATATGAGACATTAAGGAGCAGTGATGGACTTATTTTACATCACAGTGGCTGCAGAAAGACGGTAAGTTGCCTTAACCAAAGTGTGTTTAAAGAGACAAAGTGTGCGCTAAAAGAATTAGTGCACTATTTGTGGACCTTGACCAATCACACTTAATTCGATTAATCTTGACAAACTTAATTTTGAGGTCCATCATCTTATCTATTACTCAATATTTTTTTACTAGTTTAATCAGCAATATTGTTAAATTAGTATAAATGCAGAACATTCATAATGATGCACCATCAATACTACAATTTGATTAAAATTCAGAAAAACCTTACATGCACAGTTAAGAAATATCACGGATTATGAATGTTTAACAGTCCAGCAATGACATCTTAGTTTCATTTTAGTCTTCTTGAAGGAAACTAAACTTTCATTTTGTCAGACTGTGGCTGGCAGCATCTTTAGTGATAGTTTAAGTCAGCAAAGTTAACACTGTGTGACAATGCTCAGTCACAAGAAGTATTTCAGATCACCTGTGCCCAGCAGGATGAGATGGGGAGGCATTATCCATCTTTACATTCAGTCAAGGGTTTAACTAAACCATTCCTTGGTATTAGAATCAAATTCTACTCAGCTAACGATGCATAAAAGAAAGGACTGAGCAGTGAAAAAAGGGAAAGAATGTCACACTCTGGTATCATGAGCGTACCTACATCTTTAATCTGTAAAGCACACCACAAATGGGACAAAGCTAATGCAGCTAACAGCGTTGTATGCAGAACCATTGAAAGAATAGAAACTGCTGGACAGAAGCAACTTCTTCACAGAGTTTTATAGCCTGAGGTCACTACAGTGCACTATAATGAGGGGCAGAGAGGTTCTAATACACTCACCGTATGGTGCAATACCAATTGCTTCCACTGCGATGCAGCACAGAGCACAAGAAAACGTGAGGATTAAATGATCGTTTTAATTTTAAATATTTGGTGTTTGTGTGCGCGCGTGTGCATGGTGAAAATGTGTCCGTTATAGCGCATGTTTTTCTATCCCTGCCTCTATCCATAACTGTGTGCATGTTCAAAACATTCTAAAATATAGAAGAAGCACTGCAGCTAGCCCTCGAGAATCCAAGGGATGAAAGAGCATGTAGAAATCTAAACACACAACATCAAAAGGTACACAGTGAGGGGCCAAGGAGCACTGTAGAAGAGGCGTGGGAATGAGTGCAGGCTATGAATGAAAATCAAGTCGCTGAATGATGAGAGGGTACAGCTGCAGACAGAATGATGCTAACCTATTCCCGACTGATGCCGTCTGTAGTTTTCTCCAAAGGCCACAAGCCCAATAGCGATGGTCTGAAGACAAGGCCGAATGGCTGGAGTGAACTGAAGGGAGGAGTTGGACAAAAACAGAGACAGACTTCAATTACAATTCACATTCACCATCCTTTTAAAAACTAGAAATGATGTGCTATTACAGCTGTTATCATTCAGCCAGAGTGGGTGAAATAGATGGCGGTACATCAGAATATCAGAGGAGTCCGAGACATTGTAATTTGATGCCAACAGCACCAGAGAGATTTCATCATTTTTTCCCTTTAGTTTGATTTTGACCCCAGTCCTCTGAGGTTTCAGCCGCCCTCGTTAAACTCGACTGAGAACACACACTGTGACAGTGCGATCAAATCCTTTACTCACTACATTTTTACCTGCAGGTCTGAGCAGCAGGTGTCATCCTTAGCTCTGTGTTATTTCCCTGGCCTTTGCTTATTACACGTCTTACTTCACTCTCACCCTTACTTAGGATCTATCTCTGTGGGCTCAGGTGTAATTGAAGGGATAAATAAGCACCTGGTGACAAATCAGCACTTCGCTTGTACGATTTATTTTCTCTCCCTTGTATCAAAAGGTCACCTTTTTGTCAAAAATGATGAATGCTTTTTGAGTAAGAGGCTGTGGAAGACTTGTAACTTTTGTAGGAGGCTTAATAAGCTCCAGTACAATGATATCTTTAATGTTATAAGAAATACAAAAACATCCAGTTGGTCTTTTGATAGATTTTGAATAGAATCTGAAAGTTAAATGAGGATTTTTGTTCTGTTTTCTCTATATTTTTGTGAAAAGTTCTCTAGTTCCCCAAACTCCTGATGACTAAAACAGCTAAATTTGCACATTTTAACTGCATCCTTTTCTATCTACTGAATGTCCTTTGGCCTTGTTTCTTCCTGTACCCCCATTTGTAACGCTTCATTTCTAATTCATGTGTGCACTACTTTCCCCTTGCAATGCTGCTCATCTCACCTGGAAACCAAGGCAACGGCCATAGAAGCACCCTTTGTGCATAGAGGCGTATTCGCGGACGAAGCTCTCGCTCAGGCCACTTTCATCTTGGAAAAAAAGGTTGCCATGGCTGTTGTCATGTAGCATGCGCTGAGCCAAATAGAGTAGGGCGCGCAGCTGGCACAAAGCATTGCAATAGGCCTCCATCTCTCCTGCATTGTGTGCTGCTCGAAAGAATATGCTGCGGCGGTTTGCAGCGATGTAGCTCCCCTTTTGGATAATGTGAAGAAGGCAGCAGCGCACCAACTAGAAAAGTATGAAAACAATAAAAGTGAGTTCGCAGGAATCAGGAAAATGTGGAGTCAAAATTAAAATCAACTAACAAACTAAAGGCAATTCCAATCGCACATATTTAAAGCATATGGGGTAAACAAGGTCATTTGGATGTTAAAAAAATAATCACAACAAGAGGTCATTTTTGATGATGTGTATTTATGATTGGTCAGTGCTTCTCTTTAAATGTCAAACCTTTCCCCAAATCTTTGTTTATATAGCATAAAAAAACAAACATTCTACAAGCACTTGCCAGCTAGATAGACTTTCATATACCCATTGCATAGATATATTTCACATTCATCTGGAAAGCTCCCATAGAAAGCATTTGGGAAGGGCAGGACTTTTAGAAAATTCTCAGAAGATGATTGGAGGAACATTCTCTCACATTCATGATGGGCAAATGAAAGCAACATTACAAAACTAGAAAAGCACTCGGAGAGCGCAGACCTCCGCCATTAGCCCTATCTCCCAATACAGAATCCTTTAAAAAAAACATTCCTGGATCCAGACAATGATCCGGATCACTCCCAAAATCTAATCAGTTCTTCCTTATACCATTTCTGACATTTCCTAAAAATGTAATCAAAATCCGTCCATAATTTGAGTTATGTTGCCAACAAATGAGCAAACAAAAAGAACAAACCCACCCGATCACATAACCTCCTTGGTGGAGGTAATGAGGTTGTACGCATGCACAGCGCTCAAACTTTCAGGAGATGAACAATGGATAATGGTGTGGATAAAACATATTCCGAGGCTGGTCGAGAGAAGAGTGAAAAACGTCGTCTCCATCTATAAAAGCTCTTGTTTTATTTTAATAAAGTAATGTGGAGAAATTCTGATGAAACAAATGCCTTTCTACAGCTGCATTTGAGCTGACTGCTTCAGCTGTTACCAGCCATTGTATTCACCGGCTTACAGCACAACTTAACCCAACCTTAACGATGGCAAACTCAGGCAGGGTCAGGTCAAGAGAAGAGTGCAAACATCTTTTCCATGATGAAAACCATTCAATGTGGCTCTCTACTCTTGTTTTAATAGAGAAATGTGGCCCAGTTCTGATAAAACTGGCACTTTGCACTCAACCGTCTTGAGTCCTGTAAAACCCCGCCCTTAGCTACCTCTTCATTTTCCTGAAATGCCGCTGATTGGTCCAGTGTTCGGTTTGGCACAAACATTGTGAATTGAAGCTTTTCAAGATGGATTTGTCTGATGATAGAGAAGTAGGCAGGTAAATCTATCTGTTTTGCAAAGTTACTTCCCAGCATGTATATTCAAGCAAAACAAACAAAAGTTCTGTCATTACTTTCAACCCTTTGATGCGCAACATGGGTCAAAAGTGACCCGGATGAGTTTCTATTATCCATATCTTTGGAACAAATTAATTTCATCATTCAGTCCTCCAGGTTTTCCTCAAATAACTTGTTTTTAATCATCAAACATCCTTGTTTAATTTTTTAACTTTCTTACTTTTTGAGTTAAACCACTTTTTTCAGCATTACCCCTCTAATGCACAACATGGGTCAAAAACGACCTGCATCCATTTCCTGTTATTTCATGTATATGGCTGAGAGTTTCTACGATATTTTCCAATTATGCAGAAAATATCTTATTTTTGTGATGTACAAATCATCATTTTTATTTTCCCTTCCTTCTCTATGAACAATCAGACCTTTTGTATTTTTACATCAAGTTTACACACATGGGTCAGAAATGACCCACACACATGAAAGTACTCTGAGGGATACTGCAATGTGTTTCAGACACTTCACAGCTCAACACAGCTGCCCTTGCACATCTGGTAGATGAAAGAATTTGTTTTTTGTTGTTGTTCACAATTGTTACAACCTTACTTCTGAAAAAATAAAATGACAGTTCTGCAAGATTACTGTAAATAATGTGGTTAATTTTAGGTTAGCTTGAGAGAGAGAATACATTCCTTGTCAGAGAGTGACAGTATTAACTATTAGCTAGCTAGCTAGCTTGACATAATCCATTTTATTTATGTTTTATTTTATTTTATTATTTAGTTGCTAACCTTTGTAATTAGCATTGATAGGCTGCTTATCTTGTGAACACAATTACAAGGAGAATTTAATTACAATTTAATTAGACTGCATTTTGCAGAGTGAATGATTTGCAGATTGTAAAAATAGGACGGGTTTTTCCTCTTAAAAAAAGACATAAAACGTTGAAATTTTGAAAAAATTAGGAGCAGCCGTCCTGTACAGCATCGAACACTGTCCCCTATTTGTAATATTTTTTTTAATATCAAAGTCAAATGATCATGTTTCCTGTTCTAATTGACCTACTGACATCAAACAAAAACTGAAAGAGAGCTTAAAAATCACCCTTTCCACACAAAGTGATTACAGTGCAACATGTTGCTTTGTTTACTTGCTACCACAAAATGAAAATAGCACAAGATGCCATCACACTGATGTGATTATGGACTTCTTTGGTTTAAGAATTCAGAAAGCTTAGCTTTCCAACTCTTTTCTCCACTGATAAACCAAGTGATATTTTAAGCTCAAAGATGAATATGTTGAAAAGGTGTGAACAATGCACACTGCTTGTTCATCAAGGAGCTGGGCAAAGAGCTTGTAATGCCACATATGAAGAGGAGCATGGGGGGCACGCTGAAACTCCAAAAGCATGTCATTGAGACAATGGGAAGATGTGGGTTAAAAAAAGACAACACAGCCACAAGGAGACAGCAGGCAGGAGGGCCAAAGAAAGAAGAGGAGGTGTGCGATCTGCCCAGTTTTAAAAGACAGAAAACGTATCAGCTGATGTTCCCAGTGCACCAGGCCTGTGTGCAAGGAGCACAAACAGACTGTGATCCTTTGTGAGGCATGCAAAAATTAGGATAGCAGTTTGTGCTTTACTGAAGTGCTGTGTTTAGTTGAACACAGTCAGAACACAATTCAGCAGTTTTCTGTTATAAAACAAAAGTAAAGTTCAGTTCAGTTCAGTCACTGCTTTATCTTATCTGTGTATGTGTGACAAATTACAAATAAACATGTTGCAAATACTGACTACAAAGTGTTTGGCCCAACTTACTGCTAAAGAAATAATACAAGATCAAATCATTCACTTATAAATGACACATAAAAGGATGGGTCATTTTTGACCCGTGTGTAAACTTGATGTCGTAATATAAGAACTGGTTCTTTTCATAGCATAAAGAGGGAAAAATAAAATAATGATATGTGGTAATCAAAAAAAGCATATTGAAAGAATACTTGTAGCAATTAATCATAAAATGATTTTATTTAAAAAGAAACAAAGATAAACTCAGCCAGCATTAAATAGCCATGGAAATAAATACAGGTCATTTTTGACTCATGCTGTGCATTAGAGGGGGGTACTTATGTTGCGCATCAAAGGGTTAAGGCATCCTCATGCACAGGCAGCAGTGCCACTGGTGGAAACAGACACATTCCTGGGAAATTTAACGTAAACATATGCTCATTAAACGGCACCATCTTCAAGACGGTAATTAAAGCAATAAAGTGGCTCTTTTTTTAATTCCCAAGGATATGGTATAACCATAAAACCGCCCATTCCTGTGTGTATTCTTTGGATTATAAAATAAGTAAATTAAGAGAAAATTGTTTGTTCTTGTTTAAATCTCTCAAGAGGAGCAATTTCGGCGCCCCCCGTGGACAAAACAAAAGGTCTCATCCCTTTGCTGATTGTATTCTGTACCTGTGTGTTTCCATAGTAAAATGTCATCCAGCTCTCTTTTAATACTTCTTTAAAACTTCGGGGAGCAGGTGGCCTAGTGGTTGAAGGTGCTCCCCATGTACGCGGGGGGCCCGGATCTCGAATCCAGCCTGAGGCCCTTTACCGCATGTCTCTCCCCCACTCTTGACCCTGTTTCCGACTCTATCCACTGTCATCCTCTATCTAATAAAGGAACAAAAATGCCCAAAAATAAATCTTTAATACTCAAACTTCTGCCCTAAAGCTGGGGTAACAGGCATAAAATATAACTACTCAGAAAAATCACTTTCTTCCTGACGATCTTGTTTGTTAAAGAAAAATCAGTATTAATTCAGTCTGTTTATAATTGGCTGAGAACTCCTCAGAGGAGCTTTAAAGCTGGAATTATAAAGAGGAGATTTGTAATGTAACAAAGAGAATTACATTTCGTTTATTGTGCAATTATTTAAGAGCTGTTTCTTTTGGGTCTATTTAAATTGTGTAAAGATTAAGTTACTAAGCTTGAAGGGGTAAAAAAACATGTATGATAGCATGCCAGAAAGCAAGTGTTTGAAATGCTGCCCTGCTTCACCACAGTGTTACAGATTAGTCAAAGTTGCAGTGTGTGGAGGAGAAGGATTATAAATGTTGAAATCTGGAGGCTTGAAAACAGAGCAGCATTCATTTGCTGCTCTGCTAGACTCATTCAGTTGTGGTGGGCTGCAGTTACTGAAGGTCATGATGTTTCATCAATAACTGTAGAAGATAAAGTACAGTGAGTACAGTTGGGTAGATATCCTGCAGCTGGAGGAATTTATCTAAACTGATTTGCAACATAAAATCAATCTGTAAAACAAATGGACTGACCTTGAAACAAAGCAATATGTAGGCACAGAGGGGCTAGAGAGCTGTTTCTCACAGTGTGGGGAGAATATTGATAAGAATGTAGAGCCATTTGAAGTCTTATTATTCTTAAAGCTGCTCTGTGTTGATATCAGAAAACAGATACAACTCCATCCCAAAGCCTACCTTGACCAGTGAGCGATAGCCGTTGGCTGGTATGTGAGGGTCAAAGTCAAAGTGATGGTACACTGCAGCAAAGCCAGAGACAACCGGCTCCAGACTGCGGGCGTGCTCCTGGATCAGCCTCATGGTTTCCACCAACCGCCGCGCTGCATCGCCCTGAGCCCCTTTGGCTCCTCCTGAGAAGAAAGCGGCGTTTTCTTCACACACACTGTACAGGGCCGCAAACACTGCCTTGGTGTCCATCACTAATAACAGGAAAGAGAGGCAAGACAACAAAAACAACTGTATAAATGAGGAAGTGTGCTGTAAAATGTTACTTTTTTTGAGAATTGTGCATCTAACTCTTTATGTTCATGTGGGGTAATTTTTTTTTAATTAGGCTGAGGAAAGGGGAGTGTACCCCATTAAAACCCACTGATGGTGCTATGAATCATCCCACCTTACTGGTCCAAATGCATGCTTTACTTATAGAATCTAAGACATTGCTTCATTATTTCTGTGTAAAAACTAGCTACTCTAATGTTCTGCAAGAGCATCCTGATCTCTATTCTGCACCATGACCACACTCTTTATCAGCATGTCGACACTGTACCAGCCCAGGTGGGATATCATTGGATACATCCTACAAAATGTTCTCTTACTTCTATTAACTAATCCCACGTAGCCGGGCGAATAGAGGCTCATTGATTGAAACGTGTTAAGCAAGCCTTGAAATTAAATGATGTAAATCCGAGCTAAGCAGCCAAAATCCGCAGAGATCTAGGCAGACATGCATGGAGCAGGAGGAGAAGGCAGAGGCCCCTGTGCTCACGTCATGCTGCTGGGAACAAACCCAGATTAGTCATACACTGACAAAAAAACATAAACACACTCACATAAGAGTCCCAAAGGGAGGCATACAGCTGTGTGTGTTTATCAAGTGTGCCCATATCGCTGCCTTAATGCAGTATAAGAAAGATCCAGCTTTAAGTCCCAGATGGATTCCTGCTGTTGAACTGTCACCTGAGACCTCTGTTTCCACAACACCAAGTCAGGCAACCAGCTGGTACTTACTGTATAGAGTGACTGGCATGCTGAGAGACAGAGGACACGAGAGAAGGGAGAGAGGGCATTCAGAGGAGAAAACAAAAGGAGCGAAAATGGAAACAGCTGTGTTTTCCTAGCAGATAGAGTGAGATGTCAATGAGCGGTCGCATTAAAAAAACCTAAGACTGTGAAAGAAGAATCATACAGCAAATGTGGAAATATGAAAAGTTAAAATGCGGATTAATAGACTAACATAACTCAGAATACTCAGAAACTTATCTCTGTTTTTACATTTATTTCAAGATTTATAATGTATAAGGGTTCAATTGATATAGATCTTTCAGGGCTGATAGCAGTGCCAATCATTAGTAGTTCATGAGACCAATAACCGCCATTTGGAATTCATGTAAAAATAAGCCACAAGTGTCAGTAATTTCATTGTTAGATGTAAAGCATATGATAGGACATAAATCTGTGATTTTCAAAACCGACTACTTCATCACTGATTATTAAGATGAATATGGCTATTACTTATAGGATGTCTAGCAAATCAGATGTCGTTGGGGTGGGACATTGGGTAAACTGGAGAGTGAAAACAGAGCCAGAAAGGGAGACACACCTTGCAACAGAGCCAGTGAAGCTAACTTTAAATTAGTCAATATTATCTGCTATTTGCAAAACAAAACGCCAACAGAAGTAATTTGCCAAATGCCAACTATCGGCCCTGAATAAGTGACAAGAGTGATAATCTGTCAATCCATAATTTATACACATTTATTTGCAAATTATTGCATATTATTCGAGGGGTTTGAGATAGACTAACTGTAAAAAACAGGGCTGAAGCCAATACTAATGTTTTTATAATTACTTCTTTGGTGTTACACTCCTAATATCTCTTCACTATTTCTCATGTGTGACCATGAAAACAGATCAGTCTGTCCAACAGGTCAAATCTTCTGCCCAGTAATGAATCTCTCCTCTATCAGCAGTTAGGTGTACTAGATGGTAGGGCTGAACAATTTGCAAAAATGATCTAATTGCAGTTGTTTTCCCAAAGTTGCAATAATTGAAGGTTTCTCCTCTTATATATTCTTTAATAAACAGAAGCAATAAATCATTCTAAATTATGATGTATGCAATATATGATATAATATACTAGGGAAAGATCATTAAAAACAAATATCAAATTGCGATTATTTTGTCTTACATTGCAAATTTGATATCAATTGCTATATTTTTTAAGTCAATCTCATTTTAAATAAGAAGTAAAGCATTATTTAAAAAAACAGGAATGTTTGCATAACATCTTTGCTGCAAAAAAAGTATTTGACTGGTATTTTGGCACATTTCAAGTTAAAGAAATATTGCAACTTTTGCAATTTGTAAATTGCAGCAGGCCATATTGTGATTTTATCTACTTTGCGATTAATTGCCCAGCCCTACTAGATGGAAGTATTAAATTGATATGACACAACAGAAAAACATCTGCTACTGTCATCAGTTCATGCCCACATTATTTGCTGATGTCTGTCAAAACAGCCGACACTGGCTGATACCGATACCTAACACGTGTCCGTGCATCCCCACGAGGGGGGTCAATAATGCTTGCACATTAATGCTTACACGTAATCCAGAGACCTCTGTGTGTTGATTACTTTAATGCAAATTAAACATTTGACCTTTTTGCTTCATATGCAAATTCCCAGAGCATCATTCACCTTAACTGTCCTTTGAAACACATTCAAGGATGATAATGCAAACTCACGGCAGAGAAAGAGAGGCTTGCCTTCATATTACCAAGAAAGAAATTGACCTAGAGGATCATAACACACCCGTCATTATGAAGTGCCTGCTCTCTCTTTGTGCTGCATTAATATAAACTTGCAAGTCACATCTTCTGATTGAATCAATCGCAACATCTATCATATACTTCCAGTATTATTAACTTTTTAAAAGTTTTTCACTTATTTATACACATTTATTTCATGCAGGGTAAAGTACAATAAGTATTTTTGTAATATGTTTGAACATGATATTCTAAATAGAAAATTATCATTTTCTTCAGTCTACTGGTGGGCAGTAAAACTATATTAATAAAGTCACTGATATAACTACTGCGTTGAAATGGATTTTTGCTGTACTAACATTGCCAGTTTAGGCATTAGTAGTTGTGGTAAAACCTATACCACTAATAACTCTACCTTCCAGCCACAGTAGCAGGCAAATAAAAGTAGTATATCATGGTGATTTGAGGCAGAAAACGGCTCATATTGAGTCCGGTATCCTGACATTTTTGCTCTGTAGATAAAGAGCAGAGGCAGGTGGACCTGCTCACTCACTGACCAAAGGCACAACCTCCTCCTCATGTATATATAACATAACTTCCCACTTGTCACCGACTGTTGCTCCACTAAAGCTCATTTAAGTCAACAATAAACAATGTTATTCCAAAGGGTTCTTTACAATAAAAATTCTCGCCTTTGTGTTTTGTTTTTTTAACTGCCATATAAGGAAATAGGCTTTTTCTAACAGCAGCTTAACACAACACAGCAGGAGAGAAACAAACTTTAAATCAAACATTGAGTTAAAGCTACAACGTGCTGAGAACTAACCTGACACACCAGATGGATTTGTTTCACACATCCATCTGGGAAAGCTTCAATAGGAAATGTGTGAGAAAAGGCAGAGGCTTTGAAAAAAACTTAGAGTGTGATTGGATGACTGTTCTGTCTGTCACATCTCTACGGGCCAATCAGAGCAACAAAACATGTGACGTAGCCGCTATCAAGCTGCGCGTGCACAGCCACCGAGGGATAACGCGAAACATGGTGACTATAGACATGTAAGTACTCAACTTTTGTCATTTTTGAGAAGAAAACAACTCAATGCTGTTCTTTGTTCTTCTTTTAACAAAAAAATGTTGTCAAGTTCTGATAAAACTGACGCTTTAGCAGCATCCACACTAAGCTCTTCCGCCATAATTGCACTGGCCTCTTGCTGCTGCTTGTTTACGTCACGACTCTGCCGTGCCTGAAAGTACTGCCCCTTGTCGCTGATTGGTCCTGTCACTTTCTAACCGGGCCCAAACGGTTCAGCAGGGAGCTTAACAAGATGGAATCGCCAGTGAAAAACAAGGAAATGGGCGTATCCATCTGCTTTGTTAGCTGAGAACTGCACACACCAAAAATAAGAAGACAATGTTTTTGTTAGCATATGCACAAACATGAGTTTAATTACAGGTTTGCTGGGCATTAGAAGGGGGTGTAGATATGTAAAAACATTCCTCTGTTACAGAGTAGTGATAACTGTGGACATTGCAGGACTAATGCGTATTTAGCTGCATGGAGAAATAGTAGTAACTCTAAAAGAAACACTCTGCTGTTTTTAATAATCTTCCATTACATCATGTTATCTGATAAACATCCCAAATTACATCAGGCATGCCAGGAATTTGATCTGCTTCAATGAAGCAATAAAAAAAAAGAGGCATTAAAAAAGGCAGATGCTCTAAGCGACATCTTGGGGTGTGGAACAGAGGTTTCCTCTGCATGCTAAAAAAGTAAATAGGTTCATCCAAATGAAATATTGTTTTGAGGGTTGAAGAAATAATGGAGGCCTTATCATGCAATTATTCTGACATTCGCTGCCATTCAGGAAGAATAATGGGTGAGGCAATTTCAGTTTGAGGCCAGGAATCACAACCCCTGACATTTATCAGCTGGATGATTTGAAGCACACATACCCACAAACACAAGTCCATACGCTATCTTGACGTGAATAAACTTTACAGCCAATACTCCTGTCTCTTCTTTGCCTTTAAGTCTGCTTCCTCATTTTCTTCAGAGCTGGAAGTTTGGAGGTTTGAAAAGTTTGGTAGGAAAAATTAAATACTGTCAATTAGGGGTGAGGTAGAGTACACAACTTTCCTGTGATATCACACACTCAAGGAACTTCTGCTCTACACTGTAGAGAAGTTGACGGTCTCAGATGCCACCTTTGTGTTTTAAAACAATTTTGAAAAAGTATCTGATTGTGATTATTTTGACCCATATGGCGATTCGAAAAGAAATGCTGAACTGAAGTGAATGACTGATGACTACAGATTGTGATAAAATCCTTAAAGGAGATTCATAATGCAAGTAGGGCATGAACAACATGGGCATGACACATGGGGTTTGCAAGGAGTGCTGCATGAAAATATAATACTGTAGTAATACCATGAAAATGAAGGCAAGGCTAACGCTAAATCAGCTAAACAGTTGAAAAAAATGGTATAGATAGCAATATATCGCAATAAGTGGTATCACTATACTCTGTGTACTGCAAAATGTTTAAAATCACAATAATATCGAAGCATGGCATAAGTATCATGAAAACATCAGATCGTGTGGCCACTAGCGATTCCCACCCCCAGTAAAAAGTCTCTCTCTAATCACATAAATCATATCAAAATCACAGTTGAAGTCAAAATAATCACAATTCAATGTGTTTCGCAATTGTTCAGCCCTAATTTTAAGTGATTACTCAGTTTTTCTGCTGTTGTCAGTTGATTTAGACATGCATCATTTTAAAGAAACGTAGAATTAAAATGCCCAATGCTGCAGTGCCACATAGTTTTTAAAAGCAGCTGCCCTATCTCTTAGCTTCCTTTGTCCAGGCCTTCGAGCAGTCATGTGACTGAAAGCTATGAATTGCTGTCCTGGCTCATGTGTTATAATTACTGAGTCTCTGATGCCCGATATTGACATTTTAATTTTAAAATATGGCATTTTACCTATCTCAGAATTGCAGCACTGCAACAATGTTACTATGAACCACATGTTATATTGTATCATATTATGTTGTGATTTACCCTGGTTCTTCATATGTGGTATTAAATCAGATACATATCTGATCCTTTGGTTTATGACCACAATACCAACAGCCAACAAAAAAATCTGATCTGAGCAAAAGATCAGAGCTGAGCATTAAGGCCTGTAGTGAAGAACGCAAAACTGGATTAAGTTCCACAGATTACAGATGAAGGCGCAGCGTCCAACTGAAATGCTACATAGTTGCTCTTTTCACTTAAAACTACAAAACTTGCCTCATTTTAACACACTCAACTTCAAAACAAAAGAATTGATGAATTGTACCACGACAGCTGTCATCTATACAAAAAAATGTAAACCCACTCATTTTATTTCCTAGGTTATTCTGCAAACAGGGACCACCTATATTTCTGATGTTACACTGATGTCTATAGTAAATGTACCAGTGAATACTGCTGGCCTTCGTTGGTTCTGAGGTTCAGAGATCAACCAGAAAAAATCGCAGAACCAAATGACTGAGCTACTCCGAGCATAACTGCAGTAAAGAGTGCATTTTCTGATACAATATCATGTTTTATTTTACTTCTGCAAGCTTAATAAAGCAGCCTGAGGCATAATTTCACATTGGTTTCATCATGTGAATGGGACACTTTGTTTGACATACAGTAAAGCTCATCTCATGACATCGAAAGGTTATTCTACACTGAAACAGAAAAATTCAAATGTAGTTGGACAAAGTTGGTATAGTGGATATAATCACAGCCAAGTGTCTCCCTAAATGTACTCTGAATTGATTTGTTAGTAATGATAGTTGTTTTTGGGTCTCTTGACAGTTCATTTACATTGAAATCTTAGGAACAGCTCTGAAAAAAAGAGCTTCTTTTCACATTACATTCACTGGAATTCAAACATAGCAGCTGTAAAAAAGCAATCCTGCAACATAAGAAAGTTTTTTTTTTTTTTTGTCGTGTCCACTGGATGTAATTTTGGATGTCATTTGTTCCCCATGGAGAGATCAACACACAAAGTTAAGTTACAGGTTAATGAAATAATGTGAATGGCATATTTTGGGTGGGTTCTCCCTTTACACTGCTCTGAGACTGCAGAGGTGTGGCACAGCAGAGAGCTCAGGGTGGCAAACATGAGTAAAGCATAGTTTCCCATCCACTCACCCTGAGAAAACACTCATCACCCAAATGCATCATAAAAATCTGTGACAGAAACCTAGAGCTCTTACTCATAACATCTCAAAAAACAATGAAACACGCACATAAAACAGTTGCTTCGTGTCAGGATTTGGCAACAAACCAGCGGCACGCACTTCCAGTATGAAATGTTCTGACAAGTCAGACTTTGACAAGTCAGGAAACAGTTACTCATTGTGCAACAACTCAGCTCATTACGTCAGCATAAATCTGGAAACACCACGAGAGACGTACAAAGACCAGCTAAAAATACACATTCATCTGTCTGCATAAACACAATCTGCAGGGTGGCCTGAGGGGACACAATGGCTGCTTTGGTCAAGCATTTACACAAATGCCATGCAGCAGGACCAGCTTTAGCGGTCAGACCTGTTTAGGCCAGGAGCCAAAGTTAAAATTACATTGCTTGCTTAATTAGAATGGGGGTACAAGTCTCTGAACTGGGCAAGCCGATAGGCTGCATGTTGACAGAGTAAGCTAGGCGTGAACTTTATGAACCCCCTGGATCAGCATAAGCTGCTTTAAACCTTGCTTAATGATAATGAATATTACACCCCTATCCTGCTGAAGGGAATATATCGTATGCAAATAGAATGCAAATGGAGCAGTACAAGCCTAATGGAGCGCTAACTAAGAGTTCAAACAGGCCCAATGACGACTCCACCTTTGTTAGATGGGGGATAATTACTCAAACAAAGTAACAATAAAGTAATAAATGTACCACCTCACTTGCACAGGAAAGCTGTCAACATGCAATTAATGTGAGTAAAAAACATCACTCACCTATACTCCGTATGCTGCTCCAGCAAACACTACAAGCAACCTCTTTCAGTACCAAGCAACATGTTTCAGCATCACTCCCTAAAGTGTCTTATTGGTACAGGAGTCATTGTAAACCCTCTGAAACTATTAAGTTGTACCTGGTCTCTTCACATTAAAGATGAACGACAGCAGGCATTAATAAGTAATGTGAAACAACACGCAGCAGCAACATTACACACATATACTGAGTCCTGCAGGCCCAATGTACAGTGTTTTTGTAGAAAACAGCCTGCTGCAGAGATAGCATAGGCTAAAGTAAAGCAACTACAAAGCTAGAAGGAGAAAAAGTTAAAATGTTTACCAGCATCTGAGTTCAAGGCTTTGTCCTTGTTTGTCTCCTCTCTTCCACGAAAGCAATGAGAGCATGGGGAAAAGAAAGAGAGAATGAGAAGGAGGGGAGGGGGGGTGGCAAGGAGGAAAGCAACACAGTTTTTCCTTTTGGTTTTGTTGTTCCTTGTCTTTACGATGAGGCTCTTCCCCTGTCAGCCACTCACAGCCAAATCTACCCAGAGGCGATGAGTTACCCTTTTCTATCCTTTCTGCTCGTCCCTCCCATGCCACTTTTACACAGGGTTGGGAGGCTGCTGACAACTTCAGCCCAGTTAACTTTTTCCATATGACACTGTTGCTATTTTGCTGTTGGCCGTTTTAACTTGCAACTCCCTTTAACCTTCAACCTAATTGGCAGATCTCATTCAGGGACATTGAAAGGGACACAGACATTAAATAATGAGATGACATCAATATTTCAGATGTGACATTTTGGTTCATAGCTCTTTAGGGATTTCATAATATTAAATAAGGACAAACCCAATAATTTATTAAAGCATAGCACAGCATGCAAACAATGATTACCCACAGCAGTGATCATTTTGATAGCCATTTTTAATTTTAGTCTCAGTCTTAAGCCTGATTTATGCATCTGCGTTGCGCTGACAGTGTAGGTACACTGGTAACACAACACTGTTGTTGCCCATTCGAAGTTCTGCGTCGAGGAAACGCGTTGCTCTGCAATTCACTGCCATGCCGCTAGGCAGGTGTGGCTTTGCGTGTGGGTGGTTTCAGAGGAGTCACATCCGAATCCTTATTTGTCTTCCGGTCATGGCTACCGAGGTGGAGCAGGTGTGTTTGGAGTTGGATCTCATCGATATCGACGAACAAATTCTTCTGTTGGAAATGTTGATGCGCAGGCGACAGGGAATTTGCGGAGGTGGTCTGTACAACCACTAAACGAGTCAAGTCTGAGAACGGGTGAATATACCACACTGGTTTGCCCACTGAGGGAGCTGGATGAAGAAATTACATTTTGAGCAGACCAATCACAGCCCTTTTGGTCCGCGTCACGGCGACGCGTAGTTAGGATTTTTTGGAGGTGCGTGTCAGGCTACAGCGTAGGGGTCCGCGTCGACGCAGAGGGCTACACGTAGCTACACCATTGACGCGGCGCAGAAGCATAAATCAGGCTCTAGTCTTTATATTAAATGGCTTTGAGTTTTAGTCACATGGTACTAAATCATGGTAGTGGGTTCTATGCCAAACCTGGGGTCTCTGCTTTCTACAGCTGAGAGGCAGAAGGGATACAGATGCATTGTATTTTCACAGATCTACCCACATTGGAGAAATATCACAGATTTTGAGTGTCTGATGAAAACTAAATTACATTTTACTCTAGTTTTAGTCATCTTCACAAAAAATAAACTCACTTTTGGTCAGTTTTAGTCATCAAAGATCTATTTTTGGCTTGTCTTAGTCCAGTCTTTGTCATGGAAAAAAGACCATCACCGAACATTTGTAGTTATAGTTTTAGTCGACAAAATTAAAACTGATCCACAGTCTTTGGAAATTAACTAGAAAACATACAATAATAGTTAAGTGGCTCCACAATAAGCTCCTTTATTAAGTAATTTCTTCTTGACCCCCATTAAAAACCCTTGTTACTTCCTCATAGCCAATCAACACATTCAAAATTATTCTATTAACATTAAACTTAATAAGGTAGTAGTCCCTGGCTTTCACTGTGATACTTCAAAAATACAACTTTCCTTGTGCATTTGTTGGAGGGGTGTTCTTCCACACTATTTATGTCTTTGATGTTTGTGTTTACAAATGTGGAATATCTGCAAACAGTTGAGACATTTTTGACTAAGACTGCAAAACATGTGGACAAAACATGCATAAAAAAGAGAGGGAGAGAGCTTATGTGGGTATTGTTAGAGACTTGAGGGGAAAATATGACCTTAGCTCACACTTCCTTTCTGATTTCACATGCAGCGGTCCCATAACTCAAGGAACCAAAACATTACCTTTCACCCACAGAGACAAAGTTATGCACAAACACTGAGACACAATGTTCCAACTGATGAAAAGTACTAGTTTTTAAAGTTATTATTCTCATAAATTCCACCACAGGATTGAATTCAGTCCCACTTTATGATAGAAAAGAGTGTCTCTAATGTCACTGTTAAGCAAGCATAATAAAATTGAAATTGAGGTGCTAGGAAAATATAAATGAATAAAAAAGGACTAAAAACTATAACATACATTTCTAAAGGAATAAGAAATAACACACTCATACAAATAAAACATTCACAATCTACCCTTATTGCATGATCCCATCATACTGCACAAGAACAACGTTTAAGTTTTTGCTGTGTTTAGTGCAGTTATGGCTTTGGCATAAAAAAAATTGTTCCTGAGTCTGTTAGTGCACCATTTCAGAGATTTTAAGCTTATTTTTTATTTTTTTTTCCTGCAAAGGGCAGCTGTGTAGTAACGTTATGAAAACTGGAGTTAATTGTTTTGCAAAATCCAAAACTTTTACAAATTTATCAAAACAAAACTTAGATCTAAGCATGATTCAGACTACTAATGTGATGCGAGTATTTAGAGTCAAAAGGTTGATCAGTAGGTGGCCTGAGAAAATTTAACAATGCAGAAGAAGAATGCTCAGTGCATTGCACTATGGTTTGAAACTGTATCTTGAAAGCTAATAAGATAAAACAAAACTACATCAGGTTTTACACATGGAAATTTAGAGTTTTGAACAACTTTTTCAAAATGTATGTGCGCTTGGAAAGTTCTTGTTACAGCTTGCCGCGCATGTAGATCAGAGGCATCGTCATTATAAGCTAAATGTGTTTTTAGTGCAAAAAGTAAACTTTCCTTTGATCAATGCACTAACTTTTCCAATATCCTCGTAGCATCAAAATTTTTTTACATTTTTATTTGTTTTTAATCTGCAGTGTGTCCAATCATTATTTTTCATGACCAAAAACAATGGTGGATGGGAAAGTTAGTACAGTGGTCCTCAATGTGGGGTTCGGGACCCCCTTGGGGGTCATGAGACAATGAGAAGGGGACACCATATGCCTTCCAAAAAAAAAACAAATTATATTTTTGAATTATTAAAAATTGTATATTTTACTCATTTTTATAAACATATATGCATAAAATTGATTAAATCATTGAGTGCCAGAAACATCAAAAATGATTTTGGTAATTACCAATGCTGTTAATTTAAGGCAGCTGTGGCATAAACCTTACTTTGGTTAGGGTTAGGGTGGTCTAATAAATTTGTTAAGCACTGTATGTCAAAGTGTTTTTTCAGCAGCTGGCACAAGGGGGCACTCTCACACTCCCTGGGAGTAATTTTGGGGCTTCTAGGAACGTAGTTGGTACACGGAAGAGTCGGCAGATCAAAGCCACAGAGATGAGAGGTGGAGACCCTGGGGTCAAAGAGCAGAGCGATCGTTACGGAGGTAATCTAAGCTAAAAGTTCTAATATAGACAGTGGAAGAAACTTTAAACTTTTGCCTGAGAAATTGCTTACTAACTGAAACCGACACTGAACTCAACAACAGCAAATCCAGGGATCAGCGTGGTCATTCATCTGCCTATGCCGGCCAAGAGGCTAAAGAATGCCGCGAGGTCTCTCCCTGAGCGTCGGAGGAAAAAGGCAGCCGCTCACTAGCTGGATGCATACAGCGATGACACTTCAGAGACGGACTTTTCCGACCCAAACTCTGAGGAATAGCTGCCGAGTGAGTGGAGCAGATCTTGTTCTCCGTCCCAGAGCGATAGAGGTAAGTTAACGTTAGGAACCCACTGATTATTCAGCCAAATTTATCCAATGAAACCATCACTCATAAGCTCCTGTGATTTCAGAAGCATACTTGAGAGGAGAGCAATCCCCATGCAGTTCTACAACACCGTCTGTTGGCAGAAAAAGAGGTAAGAACAACAAGAAAATCTATATTATAGATTATATATTATATATAATAAACATATTATATATTATATTACTTCTATAATTTACAGGCAGTGCCAGGGGACACGCAAGCAGGAGGGGACGTGGGGGTATAGGAGGCTGTCCAGTTCCACAGTGAGAATGGCATGACAGCGACTGGAAGCATTTTTATTTATTTTACAATAAAATAACATTTGTAATACAATTTTCAGATGTCTTTTATGTCACTGAAGGCAAAATTATAACATTCAAATCACTGTTTTGCTTGACAGACTCTCTTTAACAAAAAAGCATTTTTCTCAGCTTTCTAGAAAAAAAAAGTGTTTTTTTTTTTGGTGAAACTAGCCTCTATTCAACTTAAGATAAATCAAGAACAGAACAAGGTGCAAACAAACTTTTTCTTCCATGATGAAATAGATAGTTTCTTCTTTCATTTTAGCTATTTGGTGTTTTCAGAGTCATAGTACAAAATATTTTGTGGGTATTGAAAGATAACACAAAATGGCCGAAAACGCTGGCACAAGCCACTTTCCATTTTATAAAGGGGCTGGCACTCAATGAGTTAAATGTAAAATAAAAACCATGGTCATTTGGTGAGATTTATGCTGAAATGACATTGATGTTTTTAAAAATCCTTAAAATATTAGTCTGCACACAAAGATTCTTGAATGTGCACTGCTGTGTTTAACTATCCTTCAATCACCTTCGGGTACAACGGGGGGTCTCCGGTCTCTTCACCGTTATTTTGGGGGTCGTGGGCTGAAAAGTTTTAGAATCCCTGAGTTAGTAGAGCAGGGGCCCAATAACTAAAGACCTAAACTTGCTGGTCACAGAATAAAATCCCAGTCCTGGAGCATGCTTGGTTCATGTCCTCCCCCACTCTCTTAACCTGTCTTTCTTCAGCTGTTCTGTCCATGAAAGGTAAAGAGCCCAAAAAAGTCTTTAAAAAACAAAAAGACAACTAGGGGCAGATGACCTAGTGGTTAAAGGCGCATCCCATGTATGCAGGTGGCCCGAGTTTGAGTCCGGCCTGTGGCACCGCTTCCCACATGTCTCTCCCCCACTCACTCATCCCCATTTCCGATTCTGTCCACTCACATCGTTAGCATGTGGATGGACAACAGAAGCTATGGATTCCGCCTTTGGCCCCAGTCACACTAGAAGCCTTTTAGAGGTGAAGTGTCATCTTCAAGGACCTCTATCAAGTCCAGTTGCCCTTTTTTCATGAAGATTTGGATAATCATTTAATATTGATTATAAGTTATTGAATCAAATAAAAACTGTATCTGACAAACTTTGTGAAAACAAAAAAATTTAGGCCTAATTGTTGTCAAAAGAACAAATTCATTGACTTACTATGATAAAACTGGTTTATAGAGGTGGGATGCTTTCAACCCAGCTACACTTCTGTGACATTCATGGAACACTGCAGGAAAAATAATACGGACAGTCTAAACAGAGGTAATGCCATAACTTTAAGAAACATTTTTTATGGCACCCCATGGACAAAATGGTGCAGTACAGTCTCATATCATGACTGATCTTCAGTGTTTTCCTATGAAAAGTGTTTCTCAGGCTTTATCAAAATCACTACTTATCTCACTTAAATTATTGGGAGTGTTTGCTATGGCTAATGTAAACAGAAGCTGTTTCGACAGGTATCAGAAGAAGTACCTGCCATCTGTTGTGACAGGTATCAAGAATTTCTTCATACTAGTGATTCATCTTGTTGCTGCTTGTCTTGTCCTGCTTTTGTCGTTCACACAGAGCCATTAATGTAAGTTTCAGTTGGTTTTATAATCAGCAAAAACTCCTCACAGGAGCTTAATAAAGCTGCACAAGGAACCAGATTTTTTTTAAATAATGCCACCTGTCTTCAATTATTGCCTATCAGAATGTGCAATTAGACTTATGCTGCTAATCCAACACTGATGCATCTTTCAAAAGCTCCCATTGCCTTCCACAGCATATTTCAGTATTCGTGCTAAAGGCAGATTCATGTTTACCTTAAGTCCTGTGACAAGTCTAACTTGTGTACAAAAGACACAAACAAATATTTGTATTTTTGGTTGGAAAAACCTGTATATTTATGGTTTCACTTCCTCATAAAAAACACGGGTTCTAGTGTTGTCCAATTAAAAGACTTCCAGCTCTGTCAGTTTGATGAACCACGCTGATCTTGTCTAGGTCATTTCTTACTAATGACCCTCTTAAGTTTCCTTTATCAACCCTAAACAGACCTGTTCTTGGGAAAATGTGAAGAGCAGCAGTTCCTTGGAATTTGGCAGTTTCACAGCACAAAGTCCTTCTAAATCTGCAAGCAGATTTTCTAGACATTTATCTTACACCAGAGGCAGACAGTGTCAGAGGTAAAATATCCTTACATATTTTTCCTGGACAAGATAAGGCTTTGTGAACTTTGCCTGATATGCGACACTCTACGAAATGCCATGCCCATAGGAAGCAGGCTGTAAAAATAGCAATCTTGTGCGGTGCACGGGCGAGAGGAAACGCCAGCAGCAGGGGCTCTTAAGTGTTGTGCTGAGGAGGCTTTGACCCTTCTCCCAGACAGAGCACCTTCATACACATAAGGTCAAACTGAACAACAGGAAACTAGCAACAATGAGCCTCCACATCCCCCTCCAAATAGGACACACTGAGTTTCCCTGTAGTTTATAATGCACCACTTAGATGAATTAGGGATGTCGCAACACAAAAATATTAATCACTGTCAAAATTGTATCTATTCCTGTTCTGACATCACAGTGATAAAAATATAAGCTAAAAAGGAACTAATACTAGAAAGTCTCTTGTTTTCGCTAATCAATATAGCAGGCCACGTCTGTCTAAATTCTCAATACAAAAACACTGGCAACATTTCAATGGCTGATGCTTTTGAGTAGTTTTGACAGTGTGTAAGAGTTTTCCCTCAATATTTCCTGGATCTACTCTTCAGCATCTGTCCTACACAAATGTAGTTTCTGATCTTTTCAACACTATATGGATCATTAACGACAAGCATTCAAGTAATGAGAATCTGGACAACACTGACAGTTATAAATGTGATCTTCAGGTCTGATGAAAACTGAGCATGTTTGCAGCCACATGCAAGATCTGGGATTAGTATAAACTCTTCTAATCTTCTAATCTCATTAAACAGTGCCAAGCGTATAATAAACAGCCCATTCATAAAAAGAAAATCTTACATGTTTAATTGTTGTAGTGAAAATAGACAATGCTTGGGCTCCTGCAAATCTTGCAAAGGATGTATTTTTATAGAAGCGAGACAGAGGCTCATTTAACAGCACAATAAAGCAACAGAGGGGGGCTGTTTATTCGTGTGTACAGCACTTTGCCTTGAGGCAGCATCTTTCCTTCTCCCACAGCCTGCCCATTCGTCTTCATGTGTCAGCCTATTCTCATGACACGCAGGCAGACCTGATACCAATTCACCTAATAGACTTAAACCCAGGACTTTCACCTTTAACTCTAGGGACGACAGCTTAATCTAGAAACACTCCATCATCTCCCTTCCTCTCCTGTTGAATAAGGAGTACCTGTTCAGGTGTTTCCAGTCATTGTCAGCGGATGAAACTGGAGGCACAGAGGGTGAAATGTGAATATAAATACAGCGTGGAGTCGTGCACTTCTAGGCAAAGTCAATAAGGATGATATTACAATAACAGCTACAACTAACGGTACACATAACGTTACTCTAGCTCTGGCGTTCCTAACTAAAAGCATGTCAGCGAAACAGGCAAAACAGGCTTTGAATGGTGAGGATTTCTTCAGAGCCTTTTCGTTTTGATGTCACACAACAATCACGGGACAGAAGCAGCTGAGATGCAACCAGCGGCTTAAATCCTAGCTGCTCATTTGGGCTAGCTAACGTAGCTGCTAACGGACGCTAACGGGAGGTGACAGCTAAGGAGGGAGGGCGTTAAAGTAAAAAGTGACAGTAGGGGCAGTGACGACGTCGGCACGACGCAGACATAAAAACTCACCCACTGGACCTTCTTTGTGTTTCGATGAGCGTCTCCCATTCACACTTTTCTCTAACCTACTACTCCCACCACTCTTCTTGCTCGACGCCATCTTCGCCCACTCTGTTTACGAACCGCCTCTCACGTCTCCCCTACATACCTGCCTGGAAGCACAGAAGGCCCGCCTCCGCCATAGATGGAAACGTTTACTGGCTGCGTCACGGTCCAGTAGCCAATCACGACAGAAAGGGCAGAAAAGGTTCCGCCCATTGCTCTGGTTTAACAGTGTGGCAGAGAACATGTGAGTCCGTCTCAGTGCAGTTTCAGGGCTACAAGGGTTTTGTGGTTGAAAGACATTTGTATGGACGCATTTATCAGTTTTTTTCTGAAACAAAACTTTATTCATTTGTCACACAAGCAAAAATTTATTCCAGACCATAAAGTCATAAAGCAAAGATGCAAGAAATTAAACAGAATGTAATCTTAGAATGTTTAACAAACAAGAATGAAAAACTTAAAGCCCCTGATTTAAATGTTTAGTCTAAAATATATAGTCTATAGTCTAAAAATTGGTACTGTTGCCTCTGTGTGTCCTACAAAGTAAATAAAAACATCAGCAAAAAAGTTTAATCACTTATATATTTATTTACAATGCTTTAAAGTTGCTGGTGTGGGGCAGGTCAGATGAAGTGTTTAAGTCTGCTGACAGAACAGCTTTTACTGGTATTTCCACAGTGGTATGTTAGTCTTAGTTTTTGTTTGATGTTAAGAAAAATCAGTTATGCATGTGCAAGACAAAATCAACAAAGAGATTAATATTAAGACTTATATTCAGAAACTAAGTCTGGCAGTTACATTCACGAAATAAACCACATTGCAAACATTACTGTCTAAGCAACATTTCATAAACACAGAAAAAAAAGTCAGACATCTAACCAGGGGTAAATTATGTATAGACCCGTTTTAGCCGTAGTTTTTGCAAATGGTGACATGGTTAAGCTTTGTTAGCTATTGCTAATGCTGACATAGCTTCACTACATAGTTGTTACTATGTAAGCCAAGTTAAGTATTCTAGCTTCAAAGCTAGCAAAGCTCAAGTGACCCACTGTTCACATAACTACTTCTAAAATTGGTCTAGCTTTAGCAAACAGTATAACTTAGCTTTGTTTGCTTTAGCTCTAGCTATGTTAGTATGTAGCTATGTTATAGATGTAGCCTACATACTAGCATAGCTTTGTTAGCGTTAGATTCAGCAACAAAACCAATGTGGCTTACATAGCAAAGTAGCATGGTTAGCTCTAGATTTAGCTACATCCTCTACATAGCTATCATAGCTTTGTTAGCTTTAGCCTTAGCTACGATAGCTGTGTAAGAATGTTTTCATGGAAGACAAGCTTTGTTCCTGTAGGCAGACTGTTTTTCAGCTTCATTAAACATTTTTGTAGAATTTTTAGGTCAAGTTTTTTAAATTTTAACTTCTGTTAGCATAATTCTTATACCCTAACTCTTACTGTAGGTTTGACATGATTTCATTTTGAAAGTTTTAGTATATTCCTGTTCTGACAGATGTGGCAACTCTACATATGGGCAAAGGTGTGCCAAGATCAAGTTGAAAAAAAAAAAAAAAGGTAAAGTAGACACAAGATTCAACTGTTTTAATGCAAATACTTATTTAGCAAAATGTATAAGAAACAATAACATAAAAGAGCTCCCTCTGAAATTGTGTGCTGTTCTTGTTTTTATCTCCTCATCTCATATCAGCTTGTTGATATTTTTATCTTTTCTGCCGCTGCTTGGCTTATCATCACCAACAAGTTCTCTTGTATGCGCACAATGACAACAAATAATCTCATCACTCTTGTCTTATCTTTAAAAAGTACTTAGAAAGCAAACTTAAGCTAACAAAACACACCCAATTCTATCTTTTTCTCTCCATCCTTTAAGGTTTCTCCAGCTGGATCCCCTCCTCACGCTCTGCAAAGTTGCACACATCCTCATATTGGCCCTGTGCCTGGGAGCGCTCGATCTGATCATACGTGGTGCAGCAGTCGTCCAGATTCAGCCCCTGGTGTGTGAGATAAGGATGATGGAAATCGAGGAGCAACACAAAAATCAGTGGGGGATGTTCACTGATTGGTTGCATGCTATGTTTACATTATTGTTCCTTCTATCAAAAAAGTGTCTAATAGAGGGGAAGATGATTGATTAAAATCAAATTTCTATGGATGAATTCACCTGATAATAATCTGTAATCAATCAATATTTCCAAGAGGGTCTGGCTGCAGCCCTCGAGCAAATCTCTACGTTAGGGGGTTTGGCTGGAGACCTCTACTGTGGGGCGAAACCTCTTCGCTGGGGTGTGACGTCATTGCCCAAGCCTACGCTGGGGCGTGCAGCCTGTTAGCTGTTGTTAGCATGACCTAGCTGTTGTTAGCATGACTACAACGCTGTGCTTATGACACATTAGCATCGCCCCATACGCTGGGGCGAAGCTTGATAAATTATTGCAAAAAAAAGTTAAAAATGTTTCCATGTATGGTATTTCTATTGTCCATTTTTGGTCAAAAACAGTGGAAAAACTTTTGAAATCTTACAATTAAAAAAAATATTATGCATAAAAACAAGGTTATTGCTCATTTTTTACATGTTCAAAGCTTTGACATCCCCTTTAAGGAAATCCAATTTGCATGTAGTGTAAGAAAAATATGCCCCTTAATGTGTTTTTTACATCAAAATTTCAGAGTTTTTGCACTTCAACTGCTGCTGAAAGGGTTTTATTTCTAAAAAAAAAAAAAATCTGTATTTGATCTTTATGATCCGGTCTGATCTAAAAAAAAAACAAGTAGTTGTAAAAAAATATATATATTCTTTTTGTATATGCTGACATTTTTGGTAATGAACATCCTCAGTGTAATAATTCTTTTACACAATCTGAGGGTTAACCTTGCTTTCGTCAAGTCTCACAACCACACAATATCACAAACTTTGTATGTGTTTTAATATAGAAATGTGCAAAAGGCAATTAAACTGTAAAGCAAGCTGATTTTAAAGTTCACCTGATAAATGTTTTCCTCCTCCCTCTTCATCTTCTTCTTCTCCAGTTCAGTTAATTTCTTCGACTGTGAGGGAAAAACAGAAGTCAGCAGTTTTAAGAAATTGAAAAACTTCCCTTTAAAAAATTAGGAAGCAGTTAAAAAAAATGACTATCTTAAAGTTAGATAGGTTAGGTTCGTGGATTGATAGAATTTCTGGCGTGCTGACTTGTATGATGAGGTAAAACCTGGAGAGAGAAATGTCCCTACACTATAGTAAAAACCAGTGCTAATGCTGGGAGTTGTAAACAGATCAGTGCACATAAATGTCTCATATGACTGTGTTGAATGGTCTTCATTGTCTAATACTGGTGTATCCTAATCTACAAAGCTGTTTTGGGTCTGCTTTATTTCCTTCAAACCTTCTAACTGGTCAGAACACACTCATTCTGAGCTAGTCAGTCCTCAAATTAAGTTATAATAATCTTTATACATTTTGAATCTAACCATTACCTAGTAAAGCAAAAGAGCATGCATATTTATTTACTGTTGCCTTTTAAAATGTAAATCTTCTCAAATTTGTACAAATTAGCTATTGTTGTGAATTAAAGTTAGGAGCAGCCAGACCAGTAATGACTGTTCCCTGTGACTGACTGGCAACCAGTTCAGGGTGTACCCTGCCTCTCGCCTCGAGACAGCTGGGATTGGTTCCAGCCCCTCGTGTTCTGGACCATGAAGTTCATGGATGGATGGATGTCAGTCTGTGTACGGCCATGCAAGGACCTACAACAAATGTTTTTGTCAGTCAGCTACAAAACCTCAACCAGGCCCTTGAGGTACATGTTAATGTTGCTAATTGGTCTGATTGGTACAACCAAGGCTGACGACACACTGGAAGATTTTTAAGTCTTAAACAATTCTAAAAATGTGTGAGATCACAGATAAACGGATAGTTTCAAATGGTCC
This sequence comes from Cheilinus undulatus, assembly GCF_018320785.1. NCBI lineage: Eukaryota > Metazoa > Chordata > Actinopteri > Labriformes > Labridae > Cheilinus > Cheilinus undulatus. The sequence continues at coordinate 34,760,771 of NC_054872.1, read as the reverse complement.
TTCATTTTATAATCCTCTGTCTGGAGTAGCACTGAAGATTTCCTATGCACAATATCTCGCAGATACTTGACTTGATCAAACGTGACTGCAGAAGAAAAAATTCAAATCAAAAAATAACAAAATCAAACATGTTTTAAATGTACTTTTTGGACACACCCCTGATTATTGTGTAGCCGGCTTAAGCCAACATTCACACCTTGATACCATTATGACAGCGGGGCCCATTATTACTTCTTAGAGGTTTCTTTTCAAAAGCCCAAAGATTGACAGTTGGTAAGCTGTTTCATCAGCTGTTTTTGAAATGATGTTATGGTACTGTAGATGTTCTGCCTGATGTACTATATACACAGTACTGTGAAGAACTTTAAGCATGTGTGGGCCAAAAAATTAGGCTGAAGTAAGGCATAGATGTGGCTAGTAAGCCACCTGAGAGCACCTGGTGGGACGGAGGATTGACACAATCCAGGTCATGCTCTGGATGTCCTTGCATTACTAGAGCATGGGAAAATAACGTTGGGAAAATAACAAAGTCCACACCTTTAGGGCGGAGTAAGACGTAGATGTGATGAGTAAATACGGTCTAGGGTACTGTGTGAGTGGGTCCTGAGGTTGCTGTGGATGTCACAAGGGCCTGAAAACAGCCAGCAGTTGCTGGGTGAATGACAGGGGGTGAAAAAGCCCAGACAAAAGAGATGCTGTTTAGCTTGACCTTGGCTGCCGAGACACACAGATGTGTGTCGACTTTGACCTCCCACCCACCCACCACCTCCAACCTAGGTTGTAGCACATCGAGCCCCATGATGAATCCTTATTATTAGGTATTTGTCATCTTTTTATAAATCATGTATTTTGTTTAGATGTATGGCTGTTCATTGTCAGAAACTTTATTATGCTGCTGTCTTTCTTGGCCTCAAAAATACATGTTTGATCTTGTAGAGGTTTTACTTGTTGAATTAAGATTTTTTAATTAAATCAAATAAATGTAGGTGTAACTCTTACCTGGAAGAGAACAGTGGCTGCTGGAAGAATCACAGACAGTACCAGCAACACTCCTTCAGCTGTCAGGATCTTGTTTTTGGTGCTCTCACTCAGGTCTATCGTCTTCTCCAGTGGTACTTTACATACAGACAAGAAATAAAACGCAGATATTTGCATACCAGAGCTTATGTTTGGAAAGTGAAGGCATACATTTAAATATGCTGGAGAAAATCAGGTTAATTGTATAACTACTTAACAAGCTCACTTGTTTATTATTACAAGATTGACTGTTCAGTTATGCAACTGTACTACTTAAAACAAATACCTAGTTTTCCACATGTAGATGTTTGCATGAACTAACACAAGTTATCTCACTCATAATCCCCCAGGAGTTCACTGGTTGTTTTACATTTCTGCCATCTGTATTTACTTAGATCATGATGCAAAATGGTATTTCAGCGCTTCCGCATGCTAGCACGATAACAGCTTGATGTAATCTTGGTGCTATTTAAAGGAAAATAAAGGGCAGCAGACTGTGATGAGACCGTCCTAATGATATAAGATTACAAAGCTGTCATATGTGCAGCTGCTGCCACTCACACAGCTCTGTTAGACGACTGTTAAAAGGATTTATGGCTTACAAGGTGTAAGCAGCGCTGAGAGCTCACTCAACTCCAGTTCTTCCTTTTGGCACTAGTTAACACTTTGGATAGGCCTCCTTCCACACAAACACAGACAGACAGAAACACTCACTGTAGACGTGCAAGTAGGTGCCATGTGTGAAGATTTTATTGTCCAGCAAGCACTGATACAGGCCTGAGTCACTGGGCTGGGCAGAGATGAAGCTTAGGTTGCCACAAGGTGGTTCATAGCCTTTAATCACCAGGTCTGTAATCGTCACATTAAGTGGACCTTCAGTTGCATTGCCACGGTGATGTCGTCTGACCCAAGAGAAATTTATGATCTTCCCTTTGTTGTTGTTGAAGCAGCACTTCAGGACAGCCGTCTGCTTGTTCTGCACCCACAAAAAGGGCATGTCCGGCTCCAAAGTCACCTCAGCCTGAGTGGCAACCACTGTGGAGGAAGCAGCAGTTATTGGGACATACTGAGTGACTTTGATATACATTTTGTCATAGTCCATCAGGATTAACTATTTTTGCAGATATTTTTTATGCCTGAAACTGCTTCTTTTACAGTGTAGGTGTCAGGGGCTAAAAAGTTAAGCAACTGCTATTAATAAAGCTTTTGTTTGTGAGCAACATAAATCTAAAGTTCCCCACAGGAACTTTGAACCAGGGATGTGGATTTTCACTGATGTCTAATATGCTGGTTTTTCCACACCCGTTTCAGCTGTACCAATATAGACCTAGACTTGGATTTTATTGTTGATGCTGCCACCACAATGTTTCATGGTGGGGATGGTGTGCTCAGGGTGATGTGCAGTGTGTTGTTTCCACCACACATAGCATTTTGTATATAGGCCAGTAAGTTCAGTTTTGATCTCATCTGACCAGAGTACCTTCTTCAACATGTTTGCGGTGTCAAACAAACGAGACATCCTATGGCTTTCTTTCTTTTGCCGCTCTTCCATAAAGACCAGATTTGTGGAGTGCATGACTAATAGCAGTGTTGAGGGCGACTTTGGCCTTGAGGGCAACTGTGGTTCAGTAGGTAGAATCGGTTGTCCTGCATTATCCCGATTCAATCCACAGCTCCTGCAGTCACATGTCCATGTTGTAAATGTGTAGCAAATACTGATGGGCAATTCTCCATAGCAACCTCAAAAAAAGTAGGTGTGACCCACAGTGTTAAAGCACTTCGAGTAGTCAGATGGCTAGAAAATCGCTATACAAACTCAAGTCCATTGCCTGACCTGTGAGTTTAGGTTAACAGCCTTGTCTTGGTAGATTTGCGGTTGTGCCATATTCTTTTTGTTTTCAGATGATGGATTCAATAGAGCTCCATTAAGTGTTTAAAGCTTAGGATATTTTTTTAGAACCCTGCTTTATATTTCTCAACAACTTTAGCCTTGACCTGTCTGGTGAGCTCCTTATGAAGCTGTTTGTTAGGTAATGTTCTCTAACAAACCTCTTAGGCCTTCACAGATCAGCTGTGTTTACTGAGATGAAATTGCACACAGGTGAACTCCATTCAATGGAGCTCAACAGCAGTTCAAGCAGGAAGCCTGTGTCTTACCAATTCATTAGTGGCCACTCATACATATAGCTCATTTCTTCCATTCCTTCTCTCTTCCTGCTCTGGTGATCAGCTGATTACGGGCGTTCACTCCTTTAAGTACTAAGCTAATCGGGTTCTGTCACAACCTTGTTTGACCAATTATCATGCACCTGTCATCCTTGCTTTCACAGTCAGTCAGTCATTTCAGTGTGGACACTGCAACCCTCCTCCGCCCCAGCCACTTCCATCTCATCTTGCATAACTCGATTTCCTACTACAAACTGCATCCATGTCCCGGTCCAGCTTCTGAGAAGTCTACTCCTCTACTGATCCTGCTTCCCTCATCAACACCACCACCAGGGTCTAGACTCCATAGCAGGGTATCCATAGCAGGGTATCCTTGGCCTCACTACCCCTTCAAGTACATGAAATCATATATAAGTTATGTTTAACTCTTATTAAGGCTTTCCTGGTTGAACTAATTCTGTCACTTAGGAATTTCATCGTAAAGGTGGGTGAATAGATATAGACTCAGCACTTTTCAGATTTTTATTTGTAAATAATTTTTAAACATGTAATATTAGCCTCCACTTCAAAATTATTCATTTGTTTGTGTTGGTCTATACTGTACTAACTCTGTATATAAAAGTTAAATAAATTGGAATAAAAAAGGTCAAAATGAGCTTTAAACTTCATAACTAATCAAGATGGAGGAGCAAAAAGTAGCATGATAATATCACCACCTGTTCTGAGAGGAGATGTGGTTCACCGGAGCAGAACTCAAAAGTTAAAACAAAAGAATAATGGAAAGATATTTACATATATTTTAGCTTAATTTAAAAAGTATACAGAAATACCATTCTTCCTCAGAAACCCTAGAAATACTTGCTTTGACATAAATCATGTTTTTCATAACTTATTAGAACATTTCAGATAATCATAAGTATCAAAGTGTTTTGACTTACCAACAAAGCCGCATAAGAGAAGGTTTGTAACTGTCCTCATTGCATGAACAAATGTGAATCACAGAAATAAAAGACCAAAAACGACGATCAAATCCTTTAACAGATACAACACTTGCAGTAGAAGCCGTTACTGTACCAACACATTGGTTTACTTGCTCTTCATTCTGTCAGGATTCACGCTCGGTTGAATTTTGGACCATCCTACATTTGTATTAAAGTTCCAGCTGAATGCATTTAGAAACCACCCATATAGAGTCAAAATGACACATTTGTAACCTGAAAGCAACAGCTCCACTTTTACTGTCACTTGTCTTATAACTATAAATATGAAATGACAAAACACTTTCTTATTTCCCCAATTTATTTAAAAAAAAATGAAGAATTAAAAAACAGAACGTACCACAATTTTCCTGAAGTATACATCATTAAAGAGCCTCTTGCACAATAAAAATCAAAAAAGCCAAATACACAGTATAGTTCTTGCATATTCATTGTTTATAGATAGACAAAAATGGCAACAAAGGCAGTGTCTTTTCTGAGTTGGCGGAAGGGCTTGAATCCTATTGCTGTGATGGACGTGGACATGAAATCCCAGCATGATCTCTGGATGCACATTTATTGCTTCTAAAGGCTTCACAGTCCACCGTATAAGACAGTCCAAACAAAAAGAAGTGATTGTTTGACTCAAGAGCCCTTTATGCAAAAAAAAAAAAAAAAAAAGAAACACCTGATGGTAAGAACAAGGCACCACTCTATAAATCTATACATCTATCAATCTGTATATAGAATTCATGAGGAGAAATCATCTGGAGAAGAGAAGAGAGCAAGGCCTGCCTCTAGCAGTAGCTCAGGCAGTGAGTGACTGTTTCTGGTATGGGATGTCTTTAAATGCATCCCTTGGTCCGCTTGTTAGCCACAGTACACAGCAGGTTTACAGTGTGGAGTCCAGAATATAGGACAGTATTTGCATAATTGTTCATTTCATTTTTGCATAGACAATGTCACAAGCAAGTCTCATCTCTCTCTCTTCAAATCGGCCAAATACAAAGCAAATAATTACAAAAGCTTGTTGGGAAACAGTAACAAACACCTCCCTGGCCTGTTAAAGTACATCAGATGAATAACACAACAAAACATGGACTGTGAAGAAGGAGGAGGTGATTGCTGTCACAAGTGAGGGTGTTATGCAGCTATTAAGCTTAATAGAAATAAGATACGGAGGGAGGGGAAAAGGGTTAATTCAGAATTTTTTACATTTTTCTTTTCCTTCGAGCTATTTACAATTACTAAGAGAAAGACACAGAACACGATTGCAGTAACATTACAACAAAGTTGTGACCGCTGGACGATAACGGAATCATTATTTACATGATTTCAGTTTCAGTGAGGTGAAAGGGGGCATATGTTGTTGTAGTGGCAACAACAATAAAAGAATGCATATCAGGAAGTAATCGTGATTACAGTACAGCTGAGAGGAATCTTGGAATAAGACTGCAGCTTTCCTTCCTTCTAACTTTCTCCTTTGTTATCCTCGCCATCTTTGAGTCCGGTTTTTCTTTTTCTGCTGCCGGGACAGTTCTCCGAGCAGCATGTAAGTCCTCTTTTCACACTATTGGAACAGTCTGCCAGCTTTAGTAACACTTACTCACATAAACAGACATTATTTGTATTGTTTTTGGCTCCTGAAAGGTGAGCTGGATCTGAGGTTTGAGTTTGGGTTCATCTCTGTGTTCATCCAACAGGCGAAAACCAGGTGATTTATTCAACAATTATACTCTTGTACAGTTTTTGAAATCCCTTCACTTTGGCAGCATTGTGTGACCATACAGATGCCTTTAGGAAAATAACAGCTGGTATGAGGATCTTTGGTCCTGTGCGCACAGCCACAGTCACGCCACTACTCAGAAATCACACAATACAATCAATCTGGATAAAATACAAAGACAGAGCTCTGTTTTGTTACAAATGCTGCATGGGGGGGAGAAAGAATAAGAATCTTTTACATATAACAGGTGATTTAACGTCATACAGCATGAATTAAAACCCTGTCTTAAGTTTGTTCTTTTGCTTGGAGGGGGGGTGGGGGGGTTTACAGCTAGTGAACACTAGTGGCACTGGGATTTCAGTGTAACATTTCTGTATACGTGTACATTTTCTCCAATACAGTGAGTGCAAATCCTATTCTCTTTTCTTTAACGCTATCCTCTTAAATCTCTGCACCAAACCTCCCTCAAAACTCACAACTCATCCCTCCATCTATCCGCTTCACTTCAATCTTTCTTACACGTTCTTAGCTCACCTTCTTTTCTTTTTTCTCTAACTCACTTCTCTGTCTGACTTTGGCCCCAGTGCTGTAACAGTTTCACTCAGGTGATGCAACAACACGCAGACCCAACAGAGGAATAAATAAAAGCAGTAAATACAAACAAATCTCCATTATTAACAGCATTGATTATACATAGTGCTACTATTTATAAATGTTTCTATGTGTCCTAATAATAAGAACCCTCAAAAATAAGCAGTTAAAAATTTGTAACACACATACACACACTGTCTTGAATGCAGTCTATTAAATAAGGTGGGCTGACTACATAAAGCCCAAACTGTACTGAACTGAGGGCAAACATAGTAAATGTTGCAAAAACAGTGTGGGTTCGACTTGTTTGGCTTGAACAAAGTGCATCTTTGTGGTACTTTGGCATAGACTAAAACAACTATCTATCAGCAGTAGTATTTCAATATATTTTCAAATGCTACATTTGCCCCTTAAGGCTTCCAGCTCATTCTCCTGTTTTCTACGGCTACTTTTGTCAATAATGTAAATTATTTTCTAGCGTGCATGTCTCTGGTGTGCGTATGTGTGTTACAGCAGATCACAATCATTACATTTTGTTAGGCAGCATCCCTCTCACAGCAAAAATATATTGCTTTGTTTTTGTCTTTTTGGCACCTCTCCACAAAAAACAACCTCCCGCTCAAAAGTAGGAAGTCCTGTTTTTTTTTTTCTTTTTGTTATGTAAAACTCTGTCTACGGAGCATGCAGGCAAACATCCGCACATACACCTGCACACCTCCCATGTTCTATCACTGAACCACTGCACTGTGCACAAAAGTCCCTGCTAAGGCAACAAAAAGGTCCAGGCGTGAGGGTTTGGGAATTTCCAGGTGAGCCACTGAAAGGAACTCTTGCACTTCAAACAAGCACCAGTACAAATCTAAACAGGAGACAGAAGAAAAGTAAAGTTAATGACCTTAGTGATATATTTAATGCAGGAAAGGAGCCACAGGTTGGATTTGAACCCAGGCCACAGTCTCTAAGAGGTGGGGACATGACCACTTGGCCTGTGGTACTCTACTGGTGGGTTAGGACCCAAAAGGGGGTTGCAAATGTGTACCTCGAAAAAATATGCGGCAACAATGTGTTGAAGCCCCTAGAGGACACAGCCATGTATTCTATTTAGCTCACATTTGCAATGATGTTGTTTTCTCAAGATCTCAACTTATTTATCTTTATCACTGTGATACAGTATCTATAAGAAGTATTCACCCTCTTGGATGTTTTTCCTTTTTTGTTGATTTTATAAACAATCATGGTCAACATAATTTGGACAAAAAAACTCTTTAAAATCAAAGTGAAAACAGAGCTCTACAAAGTAATGTCAAGTAAGGTTAAATACATGACTGCATAAATATTCACCCTCTTTAAAGTGACTGACCTAATTCAACAGAGGTCTGGCCAATCAGTGCTAGTACTCTCACAGTTAGTGAAATGGGGATCACCTGAGTGCAGTGAATGTGTTTCAAGTGATTGCAGTATAAAGACACCTGTCTAGAAGGTCCAGTTACTTGTTTATCAGTATTCCTGGCTACCATTACACCATAAGGACAAAAGAACACTCAAAGAAAATCAGAGAAAAGGTTACAAAAAGTAACCATGGTCAAGTGGAAAAAACTTCTCTGGTCTGATGAAACAAAAATGGTGGTTTCTGGCCATCAGACAACATTTGGCAGACACCAAACATTGCACATCACCAAAAACATATCATTCCTGCTGTGAAGTACAGTGGAGACAGCATCATGCTATGGAGATGCTTCTAAGCAGACAGGGGGATGCTAACAAGGCCCTTGAAAGCTTTTAAAGACTGAGGGTTAAATGAATCAATATTAAAGCAAATATAGATTTTATATTACATATTTTATTCTATGACAGTACTTAGTAGAGATCTGTTTTCACTTTGGCATTAAAGAGTTTTTAAAATAATTTTTTGGTCAAAAAAGCCAAATTATATTTTCATGATTGATTTATAAAATCAATAAAAGGGTAAGACATTCATGGAGGTGACTCTTTTTTATAGGCACTGTAGTTGTCCCATGATAATGTGTTAATTTCTGGAGATCTCTAAAAAAAAGAACAAAAAGTAAATGTAATAACAGGAAACATAATAAAGTTAAATATGCATATATGCATGCATGTACTTCCAGGATTTCTGCAATATGTTGTTTTCTGTCTCTTTGTTTTAACTTTCTGTATATCTTACTCCATCCAAGGTTCAAACTGAAACATTTTATTGAATGAATTTGAGTGGTTGCAAATTTTTGAAAAATCGGGTTGCAATTTCTTGCTAAGGAAGTGGCAGTGGGTCCTGAGGCCAGACCAGTTGTGAACCACTGTACTAGGCCACTGGCACCCCAGTGATAATCAAATTGGCACTTGTATTCCCCACTCACTGTTCAGATCCTGTATTTGTCCTTCAAATTTTACAGTTTGTCTGATCCAGGAACAAACGTCTCTTTAGAAAGCCTCTTCAGCCTTCCAAGCCACAAAAAGCCTGTAGACATGTATAAAAAAGGTTGATCTGTTCATCAGAAGGGTCTGTTTGCGTGGCTGCACAAAGTTAATTCAAGCCATTTTATGCCCCTGGTTTTGGCTCAGCGGCTGCTACGACACTGGGTTTTTTCATGAGAATAAGACGAATCCTTTAAAGCCGAAAAAAATGACCTCTTTTGCACGAATCTGAATGGCGTTCTTTTAAATAACTATTTTTATTTACTGGCAACAAATAACCTTTTAAATGGACCACAGTTCTAATTACTACTCTAAGCTAATAGTCTCCATTGACAATATCTTGATTGTTCAACAAAGGGTTTCTTATACATATTTATTAATTCTGCAATCCTTTCATAATTTATTTCTTTCATGTCCAGCACATTTTGCAAAAATGCTTTAAATTTTGTTTCTTTTTGTATTTCTGTTTATATTCAACTTAAGGTCCTTAGCATAAATGCATTAGTTAGTGCTTACATTTAACTTATTTTAATTATAGCATTAATCAATTGTTTATTGTGTCTTTCAGCACACTCTGGTTGAGCCGCTGCAGTGCCCTCCTGCAGCAATAGTAATGTACACTAAGTCCACCACCACTTCACCTAAATGCCTCATTTTACAAAAAAAAAAAAAAAGCAGCTCAGTGGATAAATCAAAAGTCAATTGCCCCTGGTGTTAGCAAATATTTTACTTTTCACTGTTCCCTTATTTCTTTTTCAAACCATTACAAGCTCCTTTCCGTAGTTTAATTCATGTCATAATCTTCAATCGACTCAAAAGTTTTTGTTTTATGATATTTTAAAAGCAGCTCTGTATCCAAACAGGAAGTTAAGGATTCTTAGAATCTAAGTTTTGAAACAAAAAAAAAATAGAGTGCAAAATAGTGGAATTTCAAAATTAGAGGATTTGATGTGATTGACCACAGAAATTCTGAGGCTACTCATGATTTTAGAATGTTGGTCATTTTACAGTGTAATTCCTGTTCTTCTTACTGATACAGTGTATAAGAGCAATCATAATGACCTATACATAGTTGCTTTTAGACATTAACGATGTTGATTGTTAACATCATTAGTCGTTTCTTCATCGTGAAAATCAGTTTCAAATTATTTAATACATTGGTAGACAAAGCATTAATTAATAATGAATAGTATTCTCTTGTCCAGAAGAACATCCTAACTCTACACCTGAAACTAAATCTTTACCCGCAATAAAGCATGATGAAACTTGACCAAATACTTCTGTCACTTTAAATATCTACCTGTGAGCTCACCTAAAGGCCAGCAGGTGGCATGGTGGTGTCTTACTGGAAGTTTCCCCCCTCCAGTGAAAACTTGGAAAGGGCCTCCTGCAGTCTGTGGTGCTCCTCCTCTACAGTCTGTAACCCACAAAAATCAATATCATCTTAAGACCAGAGGACAGACAGACACACAAACACACACTTCAACCTCCTCCTCTTAACATCCTCTCTTCGTCTCCCTCACTGCGTCTCTGACACATCCCATTGCAAGCGCTGGACATAATAGCCATTTTCAGAGAAGTCCAATTTCACAAAGCAATTTTGAGCCAAGCAATAACAGCAGTGGTTAAATGGTTTTCTATTCTCTAGTTTCTCTTTTGTGCCATTTTGGCCCCATTTGTCCAAACTACACCACGGCTTGCTCCTTACTTAAGTTATCCTCAGTGAAATCCTCCATGTTTCACTGTGTGTCTCTTTCCAGCCAGCTCCTATCTTTTGTTATGTCTCTCATCTTTATCTGCTCCTATCACACCATCTGCTCTCTGCTGGCTTTTCTCTATATTCTCATTTCTTCCTCTCTTTCTGTTCACCTCCCCTCACCTGTAGTCTCTTCAGTTGTTCCTGCAGACTGTGGAGCCTCCTGCACACTTCCTCCAACCTCTCCTGGGACAACACCAGGGGTGCACTGATGCTCTCCTCCTCCTCGCCTTTCATCCCTGCTTCTTCTTTTTTACTGAGGTTATCGTTCTCCTCCTCTGCAGCTCTGTCTGTGGGGTGGCTGTCTTCTGTGTAGGGAAAGACTCAATTTAGACAACAAATATGACAGTTCTACTTTGAATTACTAAACATCAAACACCATGTATTTAAGGGTTTCTTCCTTCAGGTGCAACTCTACTATCATCTACTATCTTTTAACATTAATAAAAAGCCAAACAACAGATCCTATTAGCTAGGATGCTAGCACCAGTGCTACTTAACCAATACACAAGAACTGATATTATCAATAAATTACAGTACAACTTAACCCCATCAGTAACGATCGCAAACTCGTGCTGAAGCAGGTTGGGGGAAGAGCGAAAACATCTTTTTCCTTATGAAAAGCTTTCAGTTTGGCTCTTTTTTTGCTGCGCCACTGTATATCCTGACACTGATCCCCTACCCCCAGTAACTCTTGCAAACTCATGGTCAAGAGAAGAGTGAAAAACACCTTTTCCATCATGAAAAGCTTTTAGTGCTGTTCTTTGCTCTTTCAAAAGAAATGTAGTGCAGTTCTGATAAAACTGCCCCCATTCTAAAGCTATATCCAAGCTAATTGCTACATGTGTGGCAGCCATTGCTAACGGCTTTTAGTTCAACTTAACCCTGCCCGTAGTTACGGCCTTGTTCTCCTCAAATCACGCCAGTTGGTCCAAACCGTTTTCAGTTCAGCACTGAAACATTGTGGATTGGAGCTTTTCATGATGGATGTGCAAAAATTACAACACGGAGGCTGGCCAATCCATCTGCTTTGCACGATTAAGAGGAGGCTTTTGAAGCAAATCTAACCGACACAGAGCCTGAGCTGAGGTGGGTCTCATCTCTCCTGACAATCAGCTACATCATGCTGACTCGCAGTTATATCAGTTATGCCACTAACAATGCATAAGTCAATATCCTTATTAGAGCAAAAACGGTCAAGTAAAAATAAATAAATAAATAAACACCCCTAGTACAGAGAGTAAATTGGTAAAAACCACAACCTTCTGACTGCACTTACTGTCTGTTGTTGATTACAGAAAACAATAGATTACACCTGCAGCTTGTCTTTAAAATAATCTCAAACAGCTGTTGCTTCCGCTTTAAGTTAATCTTAACAACTAAAACGTATATTCAATTTTCCTAGCTGGTATACTTTAATAAACATGCTTATATAATGTTGATTACACAAAATCATACCTGTTGATTGAAAGATATCTGTTTCTTGACAGGGCCTGTCTGATTGGTCCTCTCCGTTTTCTTCATCAGGATGCGAGTCTTCTGATAGGCTGATACTGCGGATCAATAGCCTTTTCAGGCACATGACTAACACAGGAGACACATATGTCACTTTTACTAAAAGGGCGGGAAAGCTGCTGTGACAGACATGAAAGTGGATGAAATAAAAGTGATCTGTATAAGCACAAGGGAGACCTCCATTCACCTTCATCCAGAGCGCTGTTTGCCACCTTCTCCTGATCACTGTTAGAGTGGCCGATCAAGTCGAAGCCTTTGTCCGACAGGAAATCAATCAGCCTGTGCCGCGGGTCTGAAGACTTGTCATCCGTCAAACAGTCCTTATCTTGGTCTGAAGACAGAAACAGAGCTTTAGTTTGGTTTAAGCTCTCAGAAATGTGAAACAAGAACACAACGTGAATATTTATGAAGTGCTGAGCTGATAAAGCGGTCTCACCACCAACGCCTTTTAAACCTCCATTCTCTGTGGGGCTCAGAGGGGCAGAGAGTCTAAAAAAGAAAATGACAAAAGAAATTAGATATTTTAGGATGGGTGAGTTGATGAATACATCTTGTACAAACACACACTGGCACATACGCTGAAGGACTGAAGGGAGCTCCTCCACTTCCAGGAGGAAGTGTCAACCTCATGGGCGCTCCGCTCTTTTTTAGATCATCCACTGCTGTTTTGATCACTTCAGTCCAGCTGCAAACACACAAATCAGACAGTTCAGGAATTTACTCTGCAGAAAAATATGATGTACTGTTGTTTCCTCCCTGACACTTACATCTTCCTCTCTCCAACGGACTGAGCCACCAGTTCATAGATCTGAGCACCGCTGTCCCACGTAAATATGACATAGAAGGCCTTTCGATCTGACAGAACAGGAACAAACAGAAGGTTGAACTATGTATTGATCCCACAATGGAAGTGACTGCATTTACCTGTGAAACCACTTTGTACAACTGACCTGTGGCCACCTCCCGAAGGAAGACTGAGTCCAGCTTAATGATGGGGCTCAACATCTGCTTTCCCTCCTGAACAGCGATGTTGCTTTTACTTTGACATTTAAGGACCATTTTGTCATCTTGTCTCTGCAGGAGCACCAGCAGATCCCCGAGGAGCACGCACTGCACCTCTGTGAGACATAGAGGAGGTGTAGGAAGGTGGAGAGGAAAAAATAAATACATTTAGATCATTTAGAGGGTGTCTCCTATTAGCTCCTCTTTTAGAACCTCAGTAGCTATGGCTTTGTTACGTTTGATTTCAAGACCAATTATTCATGTATGATTACCAACTATAAACCCTATGGCTTTGACGGTCTTCTAAATAATTGGATTTCAAGTTGTGGGTGGGGACCCATAATTGGGTTGCGGGGCTGTTTCAGCGGGTCGAACTGATAGCTGGAAAAAGAATTATGGGGAAATAACTAGGCTGTTCTGAAGATTTAGGCAGATGTGCATCAATATATTTTATTTTTCCTTATTTGGCAGACATGGAGTAAATTCTGGTTGTTTTCTTGAGATCTCGACTTATTTATCCTGCTATCTTGGATAAAAATAGTTTGAAGAAAGTTGTTTTCGTATGATGCCTCAATCTCCTGAGACCTATAAAGAGCAACCAAAATACATGTTTCAATGGCAAACAGAGTCAAACCAAATGTCAGTGTCTTTGTTCTAGCACATGCCACCTAAAGTCCAAGTTGTGACATTTTTTATTAAATCAATTTCAGTGGTTAAAGGTACATTTGGGTCACAACTGAAGTTCACTGAGGTGATTGATACTTTGGTTGGACCAGTTGAGAACCACTGTTCTAAATGACATTGGAATTACTGATTGAAGTAAGTTCTTTTGCCTTTAATTTTAATATATTTTCCATTTTAATGTCTTATTTTGCTCGCCATGTAGCCTTTCATGATCTGAATGTTCTGTCTTTTAACTCTGTTTAGGTCTTTAATAACTCTGTGTATGGATGGTACTTATTGAATGAGCTTGCTTAGTCTTGTCTAAATATGTTGAGGACTGTGGCCTCTGTATGAGTGCCAGCTCTACTGACTGAGCTAAACTAGCACCTGTTAAAACATTTTTCTATTCACAAAGGTTACAGCAATGATTTAAAAAATCCGAGGTTAATGGGCTTGTGAGACCTCATGAAAAAGCACCTGCACTGCACCTGTTTTAACCTTTACAGAAAACCTTCATCTACACATCACAAAAAGAGGAAATGAAAACATTTATTTAAAAACTGGGTACTAGATAAAATCATTCCCACTGTGGTTTTCTTTGGTCTGTTTAGAACTGATGATTCAAAGTGCATGTATAAAAATAAATATTATGAGCTGCCAAGTTCACTTTAGCCTCAGAGAGATTTGTATTCACTGGATATATCAAATAAAAATGTAAAAAAAGAACTGAAAATAGAAATATCAAAATGAGATGGCTGGTTTCATGAAGGCACACAACATTCATCCACAAGCTTGAAAAGGGAGACAAGTTTGGCAAAAATATTTGATGTAAAAATTTCCTTGCTTTTTCCTTGCTGTTGATGACCAATTAATTTTCAAAGTTGTCCCAAGAACCCTGAAATGGTCCAGAGGAGCCAACGTTTGCAGAGGGGTTTGTGTCTGATCCTTTAAATTTCAGCAAATTCATGAAAAAAAGTTAAATAAATCTTTGAATTGCAAATGAATGCTTATTTTCCAACGTTTAAAGGAGAAACCTTTGCTAACAAGAGGGAGAAATGATGAAACTTTTCTGTAGAAGAGGAGAACACTACCATTTTGTGACTCTCTCTGGACATTAGTGGACTTTTGATCACATAAATGAGGATTACTCGAAAGCTTGTGCCTCAGCAGTGTTTTCTTTTAATTGTTTTCTTTTGATTTATTTTGCTTGTGTTGTGTGTGATGCCAAATTTGAAAATCAGCTTAATTAAAAGTAAAAGCTTATCTTTCTATTCATCCAAGACAGTTTTATGCATGTTATGTGATATAATTACCGATTGCCTTTTCTTTCGTGACTCTCCAGGTTAGGGGGCCTTCATAGAGCATCTTCTTCTGTGTCAGGTCGATGTTCTTAAATACACAAGGAGAACAGTGAGAAAATTTCCTTGTCAAAAATGTGAAAGCACATCTTTGCAGCAGTGCTAGTAAACAAACTTTGTTTTAAGACCTTCACCTTATATTCAGTATAAAGCTCATTGCTCGGTTTGAGCCCTGATGTGTCCAATCTTCGCTGGTAGTCCTTAAGAGTCTTTGAACAAACAAAGAGAGAGGTGAGGGGGTCAGACAGAGGATAGACACAAGCAGTCTAACAAGCAGAGACCTTCAGAGGCCTCAAAATGAATTTACCAGACTCCAATCGTTGCTCAATCACCACATAACAGAGTACTGAGTGATTGATTGTGTTTCTCACCAATAGGTTCTCCATCACTTTGACCTCCTCGTTGACATGGTTGAGGATCTTTCTGCAGCACTCTGCGCTCTGTTGGATCTTCTCCTTCTCTGTCGAGTCCTCTGTGGAGAGACGGAAAACACAGAGGTTAGAAAAAAATAGCTTTCACAGCCAAGTCTAAACTAAAGCCATAAATCATGATCATACACAGCAATCTGTGGCCGACAGTATTGTTGGTTTAAGTAGTTGCTTGCTGTGCTTAAAGCTGGTGGACAAATATTAACCATGTATATCCTGCGTTGATAGTGACTGACTCATAACACTAGAATAACATAAAAACATGCCTGGAAAGAAAAATCTCCACATTAGACAGGTTTCTGCTACTTCTAAACTTTTGATTTCTTCACATTTCTAGTGAAAGTTTTTTATTCAATCTTTTCCCTCTGTCCTATAACAAATGATGATGTAGAGAAATGGATGCAACAGCATTAGAACACTGAACATGACAATTATCTTCTCATTCCTTTTCAGTTATCTTTGCTGTTGGACGGGGTAGATAGTACGGTGCAATGAAACGAGCAACATCTTCATTTCTTCTGCAATCCCCAGTTTCTAAAAGGAAAATTGGAGCCAAGTAGAATTTGAAGCAGATTAAATTTATGTATATATAGGAGCAAATACAACAGGTATCAGGGAGAGAATCAAGAACAGCGATGCTAAGATAAGAAAGCATTGCAGGAACCCCCAACACTTGGCATTTCAAGCAAGTTCAGACCAGCACTGCTCAGTGCTGCCCACCTCCATCGCCTCCTTCTCAATACTCCTTGTTTAATTGAGGACTCTGTTCAGTAAAAACAGCACCTCACAAGGCGTTTTTACTAAATAGAAACCAACGTTTTGTTTTGGTTAATAAATCTCTTATAATGAGGGAGAAATGCGGTGAAAAAGGCACTTCCATATTCATGCTGGAAAGAGCTGGGCAGCGTTGGTTGAGAGCCCCCTGGTGGTGGAATTTAACGTACTGCGCTGTTAATCAGCTGTAAAAAGGATTCCTATCAGCTATTTTTTCCAACTAATTTTATCATGATATAAAGCAGATTGATATCCTGATGAATTAAAGGGATATGGATTAGATTTTCTTCCATACCCCTATTCACTGTTTCCACAAAAATAATGTTTTTATGTCTGCAATGGGCAAACTGCTTGCACACAAACATAGCCTTAAAAACACCCACCTGTGTTCTTTGCAATATTTTCCAGCAGCAGCGGGTATTTGGTCAGTCTCTGCATCTCTATTGGAATGATGTCCTTGAGCTGCAGCCTGCGGCACTGGGGTTTACTCTCTGCCTCCTGGGATAAAAACAAACAAACAAACAAACAGGACACAGTCTGAATGGATGCACATTTTCAAACCACTTATGTTAGTTCTTGCATGTCCATACATTTAAAACTGCCGCATCCAACCATGCATGGCTTTCTTTTCAATCTAAAAAACATATAATTCCAAGTCAGTTCATCTGTTTGTGTATATGTGTTACCTGTATGAAGGAGTTGAAGCGTGGCTCCCTCTTCTGCCTGCTCTTGATCTGGTCCAAGGCCCATGATTGGTGACTACAGAAACGGGCTGTCAGTTTCTGGAACCATTCCCCCTCTGTGCCTCCAAACTGGAAGACACACAGACATGCACAGTCACAAAATTGTGTTACAGGGGCTAGAGGGGAAGAATGAGAGGGAAAAAAAGATGGGCAGGAAGTAAAAGAACTGGGAAGGGCACAGAATAACACTGACAGCCACAGAATGTTGATAAATAGCTTTCAGCGGTTGTTATATCTACAGAATAAGATTTGAATCAGTTGGTGTTTTTTAGAGAGAAGGGCAGCAGGATGTTATAAATAGAAAGATGATGACTCACTCTGTTGAGCATTGTGGTGCTGATGGATTTAACTATGAAGTTGTCATCCAAACGCAATTTCTTCAGGTTGTCATAGAAGTTATCTGGGGACAAAAATATTAAGTTTGACTTTGAAATAAAAAGAGCAACTCTTCTTTTCCAGCTGTCACAAAAGTCTTGAAGCCTGGCTGTTGAAACACTCTTATATCCACTTATTTCCTAGTCACACAGACTGTCCACGTCTTTATAACTGGATTTTTAATAGAATCAAAAAGCTTCACACGCTAAAGTTGATTTTTACATTGGTTTAAAATGTGTGAATGTTTATGCTTAAGGTTTCTAACTCTAGGAACATTCACACATAAGTTTGGCTCCTGGCATCATCACTCACAGTGCATCTCAATGATTTCATCAAGGTTGGGGAAGATGGCAGCCAGCTCAGTGGCAGTGAGGAGCTCCTCTTTCTCCAGAGGTCTGGAGAAAACCATCTGCAGAACACTTAGCATCCTCACATGAGCATGCTCAGTTGTGAACAGCTCTAAGGGAAGAGAGGCAGCAGGAATTTAATAAGTTAGAGCCTGAAAAAGCCTATTTTCACATGCATATTTGGTACTTTTTTATAACATATGCTGCTTCAGCTCTTCTCCTTACCATTAATGATCTCTTGCCTCTTTGTCTCCTTCTTGCTGAGACTGGCCAGGGCTTCAGGGGAGGCCTGCTCCTTCCAGTTGGGCGGGTCTTGCTCGAACTCCAAGAGGCGGGGCTCCATTTCCTCCAGCTGAGGGGACGGGCTGGTAGGGGAGTGGCCGGGGCCTTCGGGATTCAAAACCAGTCCTTCAGGACTGAAGGAAGAAAGAGGTGTTGTGAGTGATTCATAAAAACTGGAATGTGTAGCACAGTTCAAGCTTAAACCCAGGTGACTGTAAAGAGACCTGACACTTCACACTCTGGTGGGACTTGGAGGTTGCTGGCAGTAAACCAAGGGCAGCTGGCTGTATTTCTAAAAGTGCACCAGGGATGTCTTATCATTTAATAATTTAGGGATGTTAAAAGGTAACCATGCCTCTAGTGGATAAGCTAAGCATTAATGTCTTGCTGTTATCACTGTAGCTAGAAAATCAAAAGTCGTCTCAAATCATTAGCAGCTAGAATTTCTAACTAAGACAAGTTTTGATAGCTAATACTGAAAAAAATCATATACCAACCTTAATCAAAACAAAAGCTTCACATAACACTACGGTCCTATGAATCCTAGATGATCCAAAGGGGAAATTAAAAACAGTCTAAATATTTTTGACATGATTCAGTGAGAACCACTAACATATTTTCTGGCTATTTATGAAAATACAAACATTCTGGGACAAAGCTATGGGGACCCTTGAAGAGACTTTGTTGCCACAAGACTGTCTGAGAATCATGGACTGTGTATTTAGGACTGACTCTTGGTGATATACTTCAAAACAAGGATACCTACATTTTAAAAATCCTGACACCTGCTTGTAAGAAGGCCATAACAATGAACTGGTTCAAAAGTGACCCCTTAAGCCCAGCACAATGGGTGAACACAGTAGAGGAAATTCTATATCTCTTAAATGTAAAACTATAAAGTAAAGACCTATGAACAATATTGGGGTAAAGGAATGGGTCTGGAAATCTACTGGGCAGAAAAGACTTCATAAACAGAACTATTGAGAGGGTGCTCTTGCTTCTTAAATGTTTGTATGTTTATTTTTCATTATGCTGCTGTGAACCTGCCTGACTCCAACTACTACATCTATTATATAAGCTTTACATCTATTATCATTGTGATAATTGTTAAAGGAAATTTAAGAGCTGTTCAACTTAATTTACTATAATAACAGCCATTTCAACCTCATTACCATCTTAGCTACTGCTAATACGTCTGCTAATACATATTTTTACCATTAGAGCCATACTGAAGATAATAGGAATAAGATAGGTTTGTGGCCAAGGCAGCCACAAATCTAGGTAGCCTTGTTTGTCTATTTCTCTTTCTCTCTTTCTGTGCCTCCTTCTATTACGTACCCCAAGCACAGTTTCAGCAGAAGGCTGTCCCACATAAATCTGTTTCTGCTTGA
The DNA here is from genome assembly GCF_018320785.1 of Cheilinus undulatus. NCBI lineage: Eukaryota > Metazoa > Chordata > Actinopteri > Labriformes > Labridae > Cheilinus > Cheilinus undulatus. Next base: position 34,741,230 of record NC_054872.1, on the reverse strand, counting down.
GATCTTAACCTGATGCAGTACCTATAGAAAGTTGGATGTTTCACCCTTTCATCTGTTTATAAATCAATAATGGTCAATATAACCTGGCTTTGGGAGGCTGGTGGCCTTGTGGTTTAAGGTGCGCCCAATGTGCGCGGTATGATGTCAAAGTGAAAACAAATTTTTACAACATATGTCAATTAAATAAAATTATGGATTGCATAAATATTCACCCCCTTCAAGTCAGTATTTAAGATGTTGCTTTGGCTGCAATCAAAGCACTGAGTCTGTGTCAATAGGTCTCAATCAGGCTTGCACATCTGGACACTGCAATTTTACTCCATTCTTCTTTGCAAAACTACTTAAGCTCTGTCAGGTTGCACAGGGATCAGGCGTGAACAGCCCTTTTCAAGTCTAGCCACAAATTCTCTACTTCCAGGGCGAGCTGCTGAGAAGCATCCCCACAGCATGATGCTGCCACCACTGTGCTTTATAGTGGGGATGGTGTGTTTGTGGTGATGTGCAGTGTTTGGTGTTTGCAAACACAATGTCTTGTCTGATGGCCAAAAAGCACCATTTTGGTCTCAACAGACCAAAGAACTTTCTTGACCATGAAGTCTCCCCTGTGCTTTTTGGTAAACTCTAGTCGAGATTGAATCTAAGTTTTCTTCAAAAGTTGCTTTCTCTTTGCCACTCTCCCATAAAGTTTTGACTGGTGAAGAACCCAGGCAACAATCATTGTATGCAGTCTGTCCTATCTCAGCTGCTGAAGCTTCTAACTCCCTCAGAGTTGTCAGAGCTGTCTTGGCGGCCTCTCTCATGGGTCTCCTTCCCTGTATGGTCAGTTAGTGAGGACGGCCTGCTTGATGCTTGATAATAGTCAACTAAACTTCAGGAGATGTTAGTGCCTTGGAAATGTTTTTGCATCAATCCCCTGACTTACACTTTTCAATAACCTTTTCTCTGATTTGCTCAGAGTGTTCCTTTTGTCTTCATGGGGTAATGGTAGCCAGGAATACAGATTAACCAGTGACTGAACCTTCCAGATGGAGGTGTATTTATACTCTAATCACTTGAGACACATTTACTGCACTCAGGTGATCCCCATTTCACTTATTGTGAGATTACTAGCACCAACTGGGTGAAGCTTTGTTGAATTAGGCCAGTCACTTTAAAGGGGATGACTACGACATTTCTTTGAAGCAATTGGTTTTCACTTTAACATTAAAGAGGTTTTTTCCAAAAAGTCAAACTATATTGACCATGACTGATTTATAAAAATGGTAAAACATTCAAAGGGGTAAATAGTTTTTCTAGGCACTTTAAATGTTTTTTTTTTCTTTGCCACTGTAATTTTGATAAACACTGCTTGCTTGTTTGTTAAAGAAAAATAATTAAAAGCATCAAAAGCAACAGCAGAAATAATAACTAACATTTCAGATGTATTTCTACTTTATTGGCTTACTCAGGACCTAACCTAAAGTTAACCTAATGGTTAACATTGATCCAGTTATCATTCCCCTGCAGAGCTAAATGTCAGATGATGGAGTGAAAATGAGAGAGCTCTTTAACACTTAATTATTGCCTGCCAGTCAAAACACAGATGACCTCTGTCTGATAATCATTAAAGAGTCAATAAAGCTGCCAGTCAGACTGATTCAGGTTCATGCCTAAAGGAAACATGTACAATGGCTGTTTATAAACTACATGTCTTCTATTAGTTTTACAATTTTTCTGTATATTTCCCTGCTCTGAATAAAGCATATAGGCTTTGCTTATGTAAAACCACACTCTAACTTATCTGTCAGTGTTTGACATCCTGTCTGTCCCTGCTGTGCACCTCTCTGACCAGAGAGGCTTTAAAAGGGGGTTTGTCCATCTTACGGATGGAGGAGCTGGGGGGTAAGCGGGGCAGGTGTTGTTGTCGTGGCAGATGGTGGCTGGAGGTCCACGTCGCTCCGAGAGCGAGACTGTTTAGCCCGGGAAGAGCCACGGCGCCGAGAGGAGTGCCGGTCCACACGGGCACTCTCACTGCGCCCCACTTTCCTACTGTAGGGAGGGAAGGTGGGAGAGGATTGGGGGGGGGGGGGGGATGGGGAGAGAAAGGATAGGGACAGAGCACGAGGAAGGAGGAATTGGGATAGAAAAATAAAGCAGGAATAGACCAAATGTTAAGAAAATAGGGAGACAGACGCAAGGATGGACAAAGGGAAATCACGAAAGGTATGAAAGGAGGAAAAAAGAGAGCGACCACAGAGTAGACAGAGGTAATACAGAAAGAATATAGATTTTAAAGAGTTGGAAAGTAGGAGATCATATTTAAGACATGCAGATTGCATAGACATTTGTGGAAATTATGAGGGTTAAGAAATGGATATTAGTAGAGCAAATGAGAAGTTACACAAAATGGAAAAAGGTTGCACCAAAAAAAGAGAAAGAAAATTAGTAATCATGCAAAATAAATATGCATGATAAATGACATATGACATGCATATGTTTATACAATGAAACATATAGAGTATGCTTCATATACTGTAAGCACTGCCCCACCTAAATACATGTTACACTTCAAATAAGCCTATGTACCACAGTAAGTATAAAAATATTACTTCTATTTAATGTTTGCACCACCTTTAAAGTTCATATCTATATAAATGTTTCAGAATCCACACAACCTGCATTCACATCCAGCAAAAATAATCCGACTGACCTCAACAACCAAGCTAAATCCTTCACAGGCAGGTACATGACAAATAGCCATGTGTGTGTGTTACATGTCAGTAATGTAATAATTCAATGTGAGGTGTGTTTTTGTGTTTGTTTTGTTTGAATATGGGTGTTGTTTGATCAGTGTAAGGCCTGAAGCGTGTCCATGACTCTGTCAAGGCGCAGACACCCACCTCTTCCTTCTGTAAAAACACGGGACACCACATTAATACTTTACTGCATTTTTCCAACCATTGCAAGCCAAAGTAAAGACCAAAACATGCAGCTGAATACTCCAACATAATAAACTTTACATGTTGAACCACTGTCAGAGTAGCATGACAAATAATTCGCTGCCAAAGCCCCTGGCACAACATGGAACTGCACACACTGTGGAGACAAGCAGGACAGAGGACGGGCCCTGGCCACATCAGACAAAGACACCTTGAAAAGCACACGGGGTGAGCAACACAGATTTTAAATTTAAACTTTGAGCTTATTTCTTATAACTTAATGAAGCAGTTCAAGCTACCCTACCTAAAATTTAACTGAAGTTAGCTTGAGTTGTTTCAAACCAAACTTAGAGAAAAGTATCAGCACTGCAATGAAAATAATATTTTCCTGACTTGCTTTGAAATGACTAAACAGCTTACTACAGCAGAGACAGACTTCACTGTCAACAGGCCCAAAATGTCTTAACATAGATGAAAAATAACCCAAGTAATCACCTAAATTTTGCTTGAATCCAAAAAAAAAAAAAAAAAACCACAAGACAGTCAGACCTGCACAAATAACAACTGAATAGAACAAAAACTGCAATGACAGAATGATATTAGGAAGAGAACACACATGCTAATGTGAAGAGAAGAGGGCAGGTGGGAGAGGGAAGGCATGTAGGGTAGACCAGGGAGTTCACCTGTCGAGAGTCCTTCACAGAACTGCAGGCTCTGTTAGCTAGCGAGCAACAGGCAGCACGACAGAAGCTTGCACACAGCAGGGACAGACAGCTGGGGGAGTTTTACCATGCTCCCTCAGCCTGAGCACTTCAGACACCGCCCCATTGATTTCAACTGGCTAAATAATCTGAATACAACCCATTCTAATGCATCGTCTTAGCTACTCTGCTGTTTTGATGTCAATCCCAAGAGTTTACTGATAGCATCCCCCTCACCTTTCTTTCTCCGCATTCTCCTCTGTGGGAGTTTCGTTGGTTAGGAAAGGCTCTCCAATGGTCAGCCCTCCTACCAGTCCAACAGGTGATACGTCTCCCCCGTCTGATAGGGTTGGTGGCTCTAAGCGATTGCTTGGCAGGCCTGTAATATTCAGAGAAAGTGAAAGGAACAAATGATGGGTTAAATATTCTAACAAAAAAGATTGTGAAAGAAAATACATACACATGCCCAAATAAAGAGTATCCCAAATATATGCATGTATTATGTTACAATGCATCTGAAACTGTAAAGTAGGGATTCACAATATTGTCCATGTGACAGTAATATCTGCAGAAATTTGATTCTCATATTTAGCAGATATGAAAATTTCTAGCAGTATTTCTAAATGGAGTTAAAGCAGGAAGACAGTTTACAACAGATTCCTTAGTCACCACTCGTTCACGTCTCTCTATTCTCCCATACTGTCTCTCTTCTTGCTCTCACTCTCTTAAAATGAGGTTGCTCCACAACCTCATTTGACCGGTCATCATGCACCTGTTATATTTTAAATCTGGTGTCCTGTTGTTTCAGTGTGGATGCTGCAACCCTCCTCCACCCCAGCCCCCTCCATTCAATTCTTCCTTTCCCGCATGTCTCTCCCCCTCTCTCTCACCCCTGTTTCTGATTCTATCCACTGTCAACCTCTACAAATAAAGGCAAAAAAGCCTAGAAAATATCTTCAAAAAAACTCTTACATATAAATCAGGAGTTGAATATGTTTAAGGCTAAAACTGCTCAACAGAGTGATGCTACTGTAAGGAGTTTATGCTGTTTTTTTTAAAAATGCTACTAATAGTGATGTATCTTTATGACCTACAAGAGCAAATGTGGCCATCAGCAACAAGCCTGTTAATTTCTACATGGTCATCTTAAAGCTTGAAATCCCTGCTGCAGATAGATCCCTAACAAAGAGATGGGCAGCACACTGCCACATCAGCTTTTTTCTACATTTATGTGGCAACATTTTTAATAGGTGACACCTTTGACTGATAAAAAAGTTTGATGAGATGGTCTTTATTATACTTTACATAGCACTTAGCTACATGCTTTTAATTTTCCTTAGTCCTAATTTGAATGTCTGTTATACTTGTTCTATTTCATTTTTAATTTTGTAAATGGTTTATTATCAAATACAACAAATTCTTGATTTCACACTATAGATTCAAACCCAGTGAACAGGCTTACCATCAGTGTGTGCTGACTCAGGGCTGTTGGTAGTGATGATGTTGTTGTTTGATCCGTCATTGGTCTCTAGCCCTGGTAGGGAGGAGGGGCTTACATTAGTGCTCAACTTCTTGCTGGGGAGGGAAGGGGCTGCAGAGTCGGTTAATGAGCCTCTCCCCGGAGCCAGACCCTTACGCTCTGGATTCACCTTATCCGCTGAAGAGGAAAACAGATGTGAAACTTATAAGAGAGCTGGACTACTCTAGGGCAGCTCCTGAAAAAACCAAACCCACACCACTTCAGCCAATGAAAAAGACAAACATACAGGATGAGTATGGTGCAGTTAGACCCTCTGTGGTGAATGAAACGGGTTAGTCGAGTACAAAAGAGCACCCAAAGGCCTGAAAACGATGTGAGTGTGTGAGGTTTTCTGTAGTACTAATTACATAAAAAAAAACACCCACATCCCCTCCCAGTTTGATTTGGGACATGCAGACATGCTAATGGGGTGATTAGTAGGGAAGGGACATTTCTACACATAAGAAGGGGAAGTTGGGAACTCTGGATGACTTGTACCTTCAGGCTCCGTCTTAGGTTTGACCTCAGCTGTAACAGGAGAGAAGGGCAGGACAACAGGTTCTCATATCCACATTGTTCATGGATGGCAACATTTAATATAATGCATGCAAGTGTGCCACTTTAATTCACAATTCTAAATATAGATACTAAGTAAACACAGAGATTTTACAGGTAAAAACCTTGAAATACTGTTCTGAAGTAGACAGGGTAAAATACTGGGTAATAAAAAGTAAAAACACGTACTGTTGCCTGCAATCCAACTGGGAATTGGGAACCCTCCTCTAGGCTTGGACCTTGATGGTTCATCTTTCTTATTCTGCAAAGATAACACAGGAAGAACAGAATGTAAGGCCGAAAAAATAGTGAAATAAAGAAATAAGACAAGATAAGAAGAGAAGAGACTGGGGGGCAGCGGTGGACAATCAAGAATGACTGGTGTCTGTCAGACAAAGCAGCAGTGCAGATAAATCAAGAATTAATTTATGAATATTTACACACTAAAAAATACAGAAACATACCAAAATAAAGGGAGAAGCAGGTTTTAGTAATAATAATAGATTTATTTATAAAGGACTTCAATCAAAGAACATTAGGTTTAGTTTGATAAAGCTGCTGAAGTGGTGCTCCGAGAGCTGCTCCACTCTGTCAGTGTCTCTTCCAATTAACGGCAGTTCATGCTCAAAAACCTTCCAATATGGCTGAGTTAAAACAATTCTGCAAAGAAGAGTGGGCCAAAATTCCTCCACAGCGATGCAAAGACTCATCACCACTTATTGCAAATGCTGGATTTCAGTTATAGCTGCCAAGGGGGGTGCAATTACTTTTTCACATAGGGCCAGATAGGTTTGGATTATTTTTTCCCTTAATAAATAAAATCATCATTTACAAACTGCATTTTGTATTTACTTGGGTTGTTTGTTTTTTTTGAGATATTAAAATTGATGATCCAAAACACTTAAGTGTGATAAATATGCAAAAAAATCAGGAATCAGAAAGGGGGAAAATACTTTTTCACGGCACTGTAGATCGTATGGCCAATATGTTCAGAGATCATGGGCAAGTGCATGCTGTTCAATGCATAGTTAATTTTTTATTAATTTAGTAAAACAAAATGATGTTGAAAACAATTTACAACACTATCAATGATTAAGTTGATCTAGAATTTTTGTGTTTGTCTTTGTTTATTCTTTCTTTAATATGTCGATCAGTCAGTGTGCAGGTGTAATTTCAGTTGACCAAATTGTTTTTGGTTGACAGCCCTAGAAATAATTTAAAGAAGCAAACCTAATGGCTGCAAAGAAAACAGGAATGCTCCCTGGCCTCCTGTCCCTCTCTGTCTCCCTTACTTATCATGGAGGATATTACATTAGTCTGCCATGTGGTCAAGGATGAATTAACTTCCACGTCTCTTACTGTATATAATTTGGGGGAAGGACTTTAGGAGAAGGACTATGGTGTGATATTTTTCAGAAATACAATATTGCAATGTTTTCTTTCTGAATACATGATGGTAGCTTACCTTTACCAGCTGCCTTCTGAAGAAACCTCCTCTGGACTTCTTACTGTCGACTGCCCTGCTTTTAACACCGAGGTGCTTCATATAGAAGACCACCGCTGAAAAGATGGATTGGCTATGGGAGAAATAATGATAGGTATTAATTAATAACTTGTTTACTTTTTAATGCTTATTGGGTAAAAAATATGTTGCAAGACTTTTAAATTAAAATGAATTAAACTTATGCAAATTAAGAATAGTGCTTGAGCAACATTTGTTTTTTTAAGCAATCATCAGTTTGTAATGTTTCTGCATTGCCACTGGTGATTCAGCTGATGATACTAAAAAACTTGCACAAAACTAAAAATGCAAATGAGGGAGGGGCGCAAAGATGAAAATGAGGATGGGTAGGCATATGGAGGTGGAGAGTTAAAGATGCCCAGAAAGGGGGGAGTCAAAAAAGAGCAGGGTGGAGAAGAAAATCATGCAAAACACAAAGGAGGAGTCAAGGGAAATATGAGGAGTTAGGAGAAAAAAAGGACCTGAGGGAGGAGCCTCTGGGGATGAGCACAAAACAAAAGAACAAGTGTCTTGCATCAGCGGTCACAGTTTTACAGAGCATGCTGTCTGAATACACTGACTGCAACATAAAGAAACCCTCATAATGAAGGACCAGAACGACAGAGAGAAAAACATGGCATGCCTGCATGGCATGGTGTAGTAATTCATTTTATGTGCAGCATATTAATTAAGATTATGAAGGCATCCAAGCTGCCTTTTTCATGCAGTTATGCACCATTTTTCAAAAAAAGTAGAAAGACTTACATTCTAAAATAAAACAAATTTTCTAAGGAGAACTCAACTAAAGAAAAGTTAATGACTAACTGAAGCACATGAGCCAGTATGCAAAATCCTCATTGCTTTGGCCACACCCAGCCTTGTTTCATGCATTCAACAAATCAGTAACATGTCCACAAGCACATGCTTAAAAAAACACTCATACAGATACTTCAAAAGTAACCAAAACAAGCAACTGAACTCACCATTTTTCCTCGTCTGAGACGATTGAAGGTCTGAAAGAGAAGAGACAGTCTGTCAGCGGTGTTACATTATCAGAAGGATAAATGCAAAACAGAGGGATTCTAATTTTGCAGCATGAAGCTCACCTCTTCTTTTTAAGTAGCATTTTTTCTTTCTCTTGCTCGACAGTTAGTTAAGTGTGTTTTGGGCCTATGGAATCTGAAGCAACTAAGCTTTTCCTGATCCAACTCAAAGCTGACTTTTGTGTTATTGTGTTCACAGCAGAAGCTATTGAACATATTCTAAAATCTGCACAGAAATAAAAAGTAAAAAAAAAAAAAAAAAAAAAAACTAAAAAAGATCAAAAAGTAAAAGATGCATCCAAAGCTGCACCTCTTTCTGCAAAAAATGTTGAAAATAGCAACTACCACTGTCAAAGATCTGCAAACAAGCCAAACTATTGTCTGAAAAAAGTCTAAAACTTTAGCTGCCTGTCCTGTAAGTTGTCTGCAAAGGATATCCAAAGTCGGGAATGGTCCAGCACAGCGGAAGTGTCTATTTAACTCTGTTTTAGTCTGATGCAACAGGCAGGCAACATTGTGGAAATCGGATACTTGTGTTTTGCTATGAACATGAAGGGTGGGAGGGGTTTCCCTGGGATTTCCCTGCATAATCCAATCAAATTGTCCAGCTATCCTGTTCTCATCACATGAGAAACCAATGAGAAACAACTTGGGCAAAATCACTTCATTGTGGTGGGATAAGGGGGTGACCGGGTGCAAAAGTATGGGGGAGTGCAAGACTGAGGAGAATAAGGAGATGATTGTAAAGAGAGGATGAATAGAGAGAAGTGAATGAATTGTTTGTGCACTGGAGATAAAGATCAGACTGTGTGATACTAAGTGAATCAGTCAAACACATCTGGAAGTAGATTGCTTTGCAGCATTTTCTGTGTATTTTTTCCTTAAGATGAATATATCTTTTTGTCTTTCTGTTCATTTTTTCTCTCTCTCCTGACAAGATGAAGTTAGACAGTCCTCTGCCCTCTCCCTGGCCTCCCCCTCTCTCTCTGTCTCACCCGTTTTTTTGGAACAGGATAACACATTGCAGTCTGCCACAGGGTCAAGGATAGATTAACTTTCCTCCACATCTTCTGCTCTATTTCTTTAACTGTGTGCAGGCCAGGTGCTTTGCAGCGTTAATAACCCTCAGGACCTCTCTGTGCCCCTCTTATCTTCGACTCTGCAACCAAACACCACTACCAATGGCACTATCCCTCCCCTCTTGATGGCAAAATGCCAGCAGTGGGCCTTCCTGCCAGCGTGGCACTGCTGACTCCATGTTTTCCTCTCTTACTCTTCACTTCCTTCCTTCCTCTCTCTATGGTGCTGTCTTCCAGCCTCTGTTGCCCTGCTGGTGAGGTTGAGTTTCTCCCTCTCCCGCTGTGTTTGTTTCAGTCATATTTTGATTGTGCACAGTTTACACTAAAGAATAACTGCAACATCTCAAAGAGTTTCAGATGTTGCATTCTGATTGGGTTTTGGAAAAAGTTTTACATTCTAAAAACAAAAGACTCGATATCCAAGAACCTTGGATTCTGTGCCTCTCTCGTCTTCCTCCAGACTCTGGGACATTGGTTTCCAAATGAAACTAAAAATGTAGTTTTATCTGAAAATAGGACTCTGGACCACTGAGCAACAGTCCAGTTCTTTATCTCCTTAGCAGAGGTGGCAAAAGTACTAGACCATTGTACCCAAGTTAAAGGAAAGTTACTTTGGATAAAATTTACTTAAGTAGGAGTAAAAGTAGTAATCTAGACATCTAGTCAAGTAAAAAGTAAGTCATCTAAAATGTACTCAAAGTACTGAGTGGCTACTTTTAATAGCTGGGGGGGGGGTATACAGTACAAATGTGAGATTTTCTTAATAAATAAATAACTACAAGAGAATATGAATCTATAACCAGGTTGTTTTTTATAAGATGAGACTTGCCCTAAAGTCAAATTCAACAGCTGTTTTAAGATGAAATATGGAATCATTCTCTTGCTACTGACCCTCATGTGCTGTGAAAGTCAAACTTCTGGCCATTTTGTTGCAGACAGAAAGCTAGAACCTCCTTGTTTTGGTTTTTAGCATTGTTTTTTTACTCAGTACTTGATGCTTTTTAAAATATAGTGAAGTACAATACTTTCCTCAAAATGTACGCAAGTAAACATAAAAGTAGTGATTTTGAAAAGTACTAAAAAAAAAGTACAAGTACACAAAAAACCTACTCAATTACAGTTACTTGAGAAAATGTAAGTGGTTACTTTCCACCCTGCTCCTTAGCCTTGGTGAGACACTGATAATGTTTTCTGTGGTTCAAGAGTGGCTTGAAGATCAGTTCATGACCCTTGTAGCCCATTTTCTTGACCCATCTGTGTGTGGTAGCTCTTGATCCAATGGCATCAGCCTCAAGTTCTTGGATCTGCTTTGTGTGACAATCCTCTGAAGGCTGAGCGCATCACTGTTGCTTTTGCACCTTTGTGCAAAAGCTTTTGTCCTCAATGAAACTAAACCCATACTTAATGCACACAATGTAGTGTTTGATTTAGCCATGCTTAACTGGTAGCATAAACAAACTCTGTCTCCTCTGTGGCCCACTGTAACCAGCTTAGTGATCTACTTTTGGGTTCTGACCCACCAGTTGAGAACCATAGTTCTAGGTCAGCATCTCATTTAGTTTAAGACCGGACAGGATGTTTGCCACAACCCTTATATCTTTACCAGTGCTCCAAATACCAGGTATACAAAAATGTCCATACAAGAGACGACGTAGATGCATCTTTGAGGACTTGAGTACATCTTATACTTTTATTTTTAGTTTTTGCTATAAGAAACGGTGAAAGAGGGAAACGCTCACTGTGTTTCAGACATCTTATCCAGCAGGTTCTCAGCTACAGACTTCTCCTTCATCTCCTTGGGAATGCGGTCGGTGGAATAGTGACTGTCCACATCAATGAGCTCAGCCTCGTTGGGGGTCATACCCATCATCCTCTTCTGCCTGGTGCAGGGCAAGACAGAGGACAGCGAGTTAATGCATAAAAATAGAAAAGACTACACACACTTCATGTACTGCAGATGAAGAAAGCAACTCAGTGAAGAGCACCTGCTGCACAAAACCTTGAAATATCAAAGACTAAACGTCTTCCTTCTTGGTTTTAGTGCTTACATATTCAATATCTTGCTAGGTTTACTTTACAGCAAACTAAATATTCATCTACAGTTATTTTATTCTGGTAATAAAATTGTAATCAAGGTCAAATTTGCAGACAGAGAGAAATGGAAGTGACAAATGACCTTCTCTTGTGTTCACACTGCTGCTCTTTGCAGTAAAAGCATCCTCAAAATGAAAAATCATGTATGAAAAATGTATCTTATTGAGCAAAACAAGGTTAAAAAGTCTTCTGGTAGTTGTTTAAGTTGTCTAAGTGTCTTGGGGCCTGAACCCTCATTATACATGAATAATTTCATTCACTTAGGACTATGCACAGCTGAGTTATAAGCAAGTTCCTTTTTCATAAAAAGCAGCATAACTTTTGTTCATTAATGTCTCTTCTAGCCATCAAACAAATTTCACATAGTTCTGATGAATGCTGTTGGACAAGTTAATCCTAGAAGGACCACAGGAAATGGCAAAATTTCAAACACATTTTTCAAAATGGTGGATTTCCTGTTGGGAATTCACCATGTCCATAAGAGACTTTTTCGTGTGTATTAACAAGCTAAATATGTGTATTTAATACCTGTAGGTAAAACTGTGTCTATAGGCTGTGTTTATCCGTGAGTTTAGGGGGCGCTAATGAGACAATTTCCCACAGTCATATTGGGGACCTATAAAATATAAAATATCAAGAATAAAACAAAAAGAAAAGGCCAGCAGAATTTTTTTTATTGTAGTATGTAAATTAAGCTTTCTTTGACCATTTTGAGATTAGATTATGAGAAAAAAAAACAACCAAAAAGGTATAATTGCCAAGATCAGGATACTTATAATCTTCAATTCCTTTTCTTTCTTTTTATTTATTTTTTTGTAGAAATTATTTTTTATTTCAAAGTAAACAACTGGTATAGTTATATACACAACTTTCAAATTTTTTTCATTTTCTAAAATTCTTACAGCTGTATCCATATGGTTTGTAAATAACAGATGGTATCAGTCAGATTTTACCAATAGCAAATTCAGGCATATTTTAACTACAAATACACTGCTTAAATAAAGTGATCTTTAATTATTTTTAAAGCATTGATGTGTCAGGGATTTCTTTACTGTTGTAGCTGATCAGCCATATCTCACGGTACTTGAGTTGTAATCATTTCAATAATTAATCTCCATGAGTGTGGGATAAATCCAGGTCAAATCTGGAAAAATGTAAAAAAAAAAAACGCATGTGTGATTACATCTGAATATAAAAAACAAAAGCAGAAAAATAAACTTTTAGTACTTTTTAAGACCCCCACAGACAACCTGATGATGGATCGATGGATCAACTACGAAAGTGGCCAAAATCTGTTTGGAAAGATCAGATTTCAGTGTAACCTGTGCTGTTTACACGGTCATCAAAAAACAGATCTGAGACTAAAAAAGTCAGATCTAGCTCTCTTTGGACAGCAATGGGAATGAAACAGTAGAGATCTGGCCCAGGTTTCTCACCTGAAGTCTTCCAGCTGCTTGGCCACTTCAGCAGCCTGCTGATTCTGAACTTCCTGAGCATAACGCCGTTGGGTGTCCTCAGTGAGCAGATCTGGACGAGTACGGTCTAAGAGAATGGGGAAGAATAAGTTAGTTAATAAGATGCACTTGTGTTTCAATTGTCAGAGTTTGTACCCTTGAATTTCCTTGGAGGAATATGAAAATAACTAATTGAAAAAGGGAAATAACTTACCCAGTTCATAGCTTATATTAGGAGGCACGGCCACTCTGAGAATCTAGATTGAAGAGCAAAAATTATATGTAAATCAACAAAAATACAAAGTCAGAAATAATATGACTACATCTAAGCATTTACAACAAACAATATATCTGACATCTTTTTTGCATTAATGTAAATGTGACTGCTGGAAACTGCTTTAGGGAGGTGTGATTTAGCTGTTTGGTCATATGCTGCAACCAAGCTGCAAAGTGCACTGTACTTCTGGTTATTTCTAGAAATGCTCCACCTGAAACAGGTTGAAATCTTCAGCCAAAAAAGCCCTTTGGTCCCACAAGTTCTCTAAACGTGACTATAAACTTGAAGCTAAGCCTCTCAAAAACACTAGCAGCATTACTTGTAAGAAGATGCATCAGAATAAATTCAAACTGAGTGCCTGTGGTGTGTTTATTTATGTGCTGAACCAAAGTTAAACACAGTGCCATCACTTGATAACATTGACAAATAAGGTCTGCAGTAATAACATATGACCACAAGGGGTCATTTTAACATCAGAAATAGAAAACAACCAAGTGAAAATCCATATTCCAACTCAGGAGATGCCTCGCTGTGAGCAGACCAGAGAGCAACAACAGGCCAAGTTTAAGTCAACAGGCTTACTAAAAAGAGGATTTTTAAAAAAGAGACGCTAAAAGAGGACAATTCCTTCCAGAGGGCTTTCCCACGATCCTGACAGGAGGCTGTGGGGTCTGATGGGGAGACGAAGAGAGTGACAGACACATGAGAGCAGGAGCTGAGAGGAGGAGATAGAAAAGAGAGGTGACAGAGACCAGGTGTGCAGGGTAGAGACAACAGAAATACAGACAGAGAGAGGAAGTGAAGAGTGCTGCAGGGACGCAGAGAAGAGACAGAGCAAACAGAGACGACACGACACAGCACACTTGCAAATAAACACTGTGTACACAATGTGTTCCTCTCTCTAGAGTCCAGCTTATAGACTGCAATCCAGCTCTACATCAAAAGCTTTTTGATGCAAAACAAAAAGAAAAGAATTAAATGTCCATGCTACACAGGAAACTGATATTTTGTACAAAGTCTTTCAAGCATTAGTGACAAACTGAGCAACTAAATACAGAGAGCAACCACTGAGCTCAAAGTCTATCATTAAAGGGCTATTGGAGGTTTTTTAAATCTGCAAACATAAATATGATAATTTAAGCATTACTACATCTGCAGCAACTGCTAAAGTAATTGCAATAAGATATTCTGTCCAAACCCAAGGCTGACATAAAAAACAAGCTGAAGAAGTCCAGACACACTCTGGGAAAATCGAGATGGGTCTCTTAAGGTCATCAAATTCACTTAGCTTCCCTAAGGAAGAAGTGATAGCAGCAAATCACAAGCACTGTTAGGGTGCATGTGTAAATGCAAAAACAGTGACTATAAAAAGCTGAATAAGATTCAAGGGTATAAAAAATCCTGATTCTTTGTTATTTTTTTAATTATATAAACTGATACAATCCGTTGGCTAGTTCCTAAAAAACAATCCCATATGAAAGGCCTGAGAGATAATGCATGAGTGTAATAATCTTTATATCTTCCATCAAGCATTTAGCAAAATGTTCTGGGCTTTCTCATCCTTAACAACCTCCTCAGTTGATGTAAGCATACATGCCTTGATGGTATTTGCAGTTGTTATAGGCTTTACATGACTTTTGTTCTGTGCAAGCCCCAAAAACGCCATGCCTACCCCCAAAATCATCTGAGGGCAAAAATCTGGGCCAATTTCTGTCAAAATTAGCACAAGTTGTCTTAAAATGCCTTCTCAGGTTGTATTCCCTGCACACCAATATACCCTTATTGCAGAGTAAGCACACAGGCCTTACACAAAACAGATAACAACACATACTTTCACTAATAAACTGTTTGTTCTCTGCATCTGCTATTTTCAGATAGAAGGGACATTTTGTCTGGCTTTTGGGCTTCTGTACTCAGAAGAAAACAGGTGCTGAAATGTGTGTATTGATACTGGAGTGGAGAGCAGTGCATTTATCAGGCAGGAATGAGAAAATATGGTATGAACAAGGACAACAGCAACATTGCAGGTTGGGATGGGAATTGATAAGGTTTATTCATATCAATGCCATTATCCATTCTTTTTAGGGATTTAATTCCCTTATTGATTCCTTTCTGTGAATTTTCTTTTAAGAAAAATTTGGCTATTTTGGTTTTCACTGTTAACTCAAATTTTGAGTCTCTCTCTCTCTGAACACCGAACAAGATGCATGCCACCTTCAGTGAGAATCAATGACGAGCACACTCCAATAACTGGCTATAATAAACTGTTTTGACAACTAAAAATGTTAAAAATTAATTGTTTGTGAGGAAAGGTAAAATACAGAAAAATTATCTTTTTTGTTGGAAATGTCTCAGCTAAAAAAACCTCTCTGGATCTTCAATCTCTGAACTTAAATTAGAATACAGTACTAGTGCTCATTTTCTTTAAAATATAAAACCTTAAAATAAATATAAACTGGTCTCTGGATCCTAGATCTCTTGAAGTATTAAAAGAAATTGAAAAACTGTACAAAATGAACAGTTCTTGTGCAAATGGATGCATGCCTTGCTGTTCGATCAACGCTGAATGTTGCGCTATTCACATCATTTCTGGAAAAAAATGAAGCCACACTTGTGACGGCTTTAGTCTGTTTTTGTGACAGTCAACCATGTTTACTTCCTCAACATCTCTGTTCTTGTTTGCTTTGCTGACAGCCTCTTGCAAGACTGTGTTTTTTTAGGCATGTGGAAGTGAGGCATTGATAAGGAAATCGTTACAGTTAAATGTAATGTTATCAATGGATTGAACCAGTTGGAGCCTGTTCTCAACTGGAACCAGTTCTTGATTCCCATCTGTAACTGAGGTGACAAACAAAATGTGAAATATATATACAATATACTGTATATACTGTATACAAACTAATATCATTTTATTTTAGAAAACTTGTGTGGATCATGTTTAAGCACGAGAAGTCTAAGGGCCACTAAAATGACCCTGGGGGGCTGACTTGGCCCCGGGGTGTCCAATTAAATAGCCTGGATCTATAATATCAAAAAGTGTCAAAGCTCTAAAAACAGTGTTTAGTTGTATATGTTAAACAAAAACTGACACTACTGGAAGACAGAAAGCTCTGCCTACACTGCACAAATACTGTAACATTGTATTTATCCACTTTAGACAGTGTGCAGGAGTGCGCTTGCATTTTTTGACCATTAAAAACAAGAAATTAACAAACTCACCGAGTGCCTGGGTTGATGTGGTATTGAAACAGGCATCAGTATCGTTTGATTATTGCATCGAAGTCTAAAAATGGTGTTAATACTACCCATTTAAGATCTAACACTACAGGTAGCTGTATGTTATCGGATTTTTGTTTCGTTTTACAAACTGAATGCCTTATTTATTACTTTAGCAAACAGTGTGATTATATTTACTTAACCCACAGTATAACATTTTATTACTAATATGTGTGTTTAGCATTGTTAAAAGTCAATTTGCAATGATTTGCAGTTGGTGTCTTTATGAAAATGCTTTATGTAAAGTGTTACTTACAGCACCCTTGTCCAAAAAATTGTTGTAGAACTCCACAAACTGCTTCTTGGTCTCTTTGGCATTGAGGTTCTTGAAGAGTTCAGCATGGAGGTAACACAGCTTTGAGAAGAGAGATGAAGAAAAGACCAGAGAGGGATGAGAAATGTTCAGTGTTTCATTTGTTGTTTGTATTGTGCATAAGCACTCATGGTTCTGTGTCATTATCTGTGAAAAGTGAAGTGAGCATCTGCTTCAGTAATAAAGTTCAAACATACAAAAACACACCATAGATAGCTGTTGGCCTTTTCTTCATCATGCTGAACTGTTCATCAAATACTAAATAGATGTTCCATTATAATGAAATGATATAGATTAAAATTCTCTGACCTTTTAGACATAACCTTGCACACATGTAAATTTCAGAGTCAAAAAGTCCTCTAAAGGGTGCACACATTTCCATTAAATCAGTAATTCAGCAGAAAAGATGCTGTATAAACATGCTTTTCTCTAAATGCTCTGTTCTCTGTATGGACCTCCATGTGTCAAAGGACTGATAGAGGAGAGGACGAGGGTGTCCTGACAGGGGGAGATGTAACAGTACCTGGGTGGGTCATGGTGTCTGCATGCAGAACAAAGAGGATAGGACAGGCATGCTTTATATGTTAGCTCTGACACACATGTCATCAGGCACGCAGAAACAAACATAACAGGGATACATGTGCACTCTTGGCTAAAAGCAATAATAATCCATAATTTATGAACTCATGCAAGTCACAGCTAGACATAATATCTTGTACTGTTTTTATGTTTTGGCTATCAAATTTGCTAAATTATAAAAGATTCAAAGACCACTCTTTGTGTTTAAACAGGCTTGAGAAAAAAAATGAACACAGGTATTTTTTAAAGGATGCTCTGATTAATTTGGTGTTTAATAAGCATTTTCATGAATATAAATATTAATACTTAAATTTTATACCGTCATGCATCCCTTTAAAGGTAATATCATACCGCATTGCCACCTTTTGACAAAGTCAAGCATCAGAGGAGGTTTTTGACCTGTATAACCAGCTCTAAACAACTTTTCACTGAACTGTTGGGTTTGGTATGTGTCATAAATGAGATCATTCTCACCGCACCCCCCTCTTTCCTGGTGGTGTGCTGCAGAGGTGGAAAAAGTGCAAGACTATCATACTCAAGTAAAAGCACAGTTACGTGGGTTAAAATTGACTTAAGCAGAGGTAAAAGTACTCTTCTATAGTTACTTTTCACTATCCAAGGGGCTTGTGCAGTAAAAAAATAATCTTTCCTTAATGTGCAATAACAACAAGAGAATATGAATCTATATGCAGGTTGTTTATTAAGGTGTGATTTAACCTGAAGTAAAATGCAAAGTCCTGAAATGTGGAATCAATCTCTCATTATGTGCTACTGACCGTTATGTTTATCCAAAACCAAACTACTGGCCAGTTTCATGTTGGTGACAGAAAGCTTGGTCCTCCTCATTTTGGCTTTTAGTGTTAATTATTTTCCTCATTACTTTATGCTTTTTAAAATGTAGTTAAGGTAAAATCCCTGATTTTAAAAACTACACAAAAAAGTACAAGTACATGGAAAAGCTATTAAATTACATTAATTAAGTAAATGTATTTAGATACTTTCAGAGTGAAGCTGTGTGCCTTCATGGCTGTGAGCAGAAATACCAGGTAAGGGGCAGGTGTTATTATAATGACTCACTATGATGTAACAAAGAGCGCAGATTTTGAACAATCCGTTACATCAGTGACTCAACTGGTGGGTCAGGAGCCAAATGTGGGTCACTGAACTGGTTTCAGTGAGTTTCATATGTGTGCTGGGTAGGGGTGTGACAAAATCAAAACATTAAAACTGTCTCAGGAGATAAATGTTGCTCAAATACGAGGAACAGCAACTCCCGTGACAGATAAGAACACCAGACTGGAAAATTACAAAGATCACAGTTTCTCCAGACACTTTAATGGCATGGCACATAGAGAACTGATCTGTGACTCCTTTGGATCACCACTCCCCCCAGTGGGACTGCACACCAAGGTTATTTTAGTTAACTAAACTAACAAAATAACTTAAACTAAAATTCAAAAATCATTTTCGTTAACTGAAACTAAATAAAAACTAAGTTTTACCAAAAAAAAGAAAAACTAACAATCTGTATAGTGCACTTACAAAACTAACTAAAATAAAATAATGGAGACAAAATCTCTTTAGTTTTAGTCTTTGACACAACAATACTGACTGGCACCTACACACAAGTCTGGGGAGTGTAGAATTGCCTGATTACTTCACACAGTGGTAGTTAAGTAAATAAAATGATACGTGAAGAGCCGTCTGTTTGAATATGTTTTAAAAATGTATGACGCTCACTCAGCCCTGACACGTAGGCGCAAAAAAAACTAACACTAACACTAAAACTAATAAAAACTAAACTAAACTAAACTAAAAAACCAGCAGTCAAAACTAACAAAACTAAACTTAAAATCGAACACAGAAAGTGAAAACGAAATAGAAATAAAAACTAATGAAAAATCCCAAACTATTATAACCTTGCCGCACACAATCCATAAATGCATTACAAGGAGGGATGCACGAAATCGGATTTTTGCAGATATCAGATATGCCAATATTTGCAGATTCATTTTAGCCGATACCAATATCTAAATATACTTTTTGGACAGGAAATTTCAGTCCTTTTAGACACACTTTAAGGTTTAAGGATGACCAAGGAAACAAACTTTAGTCCTTAAAAAACACTTTCATGTTTAAAGAATGAGGATGAATAAAGAAAAAGACCTCAGCTGACATAGATCTGTTCATTCAGCCTAAAACTCCACTAATTTCTTAGTATATATGGACAAAATTTACAGTTGATGTATGCTGAAATACACAGGCAAATTATCAGATGTAAATATCAGGAGAAATTTTGATATCTGCCGATACTGATACCAGACTGATAATATCATGAATCCCTACTTATAAGTTTGTCCTAACGGTGTGAAATGATTAAATACTGCTGCGAAACATATCTGCAGAGTCTCCACGAGAAGACTAATGTTTATTTAGCTTCCTTATAGTGTTTCTGTTTGTTACTCTGTAACTTTGATTCAATATGCTTTGCCCTGTCTTGTTCTCCTCGCACCGTCTGTGTCAGTCGCTCATATATCAGCTGATGGCTACAACATCAGTCAGAAACTTCCCGTTAGTATACTGCAAACAAAACTTATATTTCTGTAAAACGCAGCCAGCATGTTTTTCACATGAAGATTTCTTCTGTTTTGTTTTAAACATGGATATCCCTAAATGAGAAATATTTTAGTTTTACTGATGCAGATTTTTATATTTCAGTCTGTTGTAGACAGTTTTCAAAGTACCTCCAAAATAATTTAAATGCTTCTATTATTATTGTGATTGTAGTAATGAGTGCATAGTGTAGTAAATTAATGACTATTAAGATATTAAAATGAAAGCAGATTTGATTTGAAGAGCTGTTCAAACACAGTTTGATCAGAGTTAGACAAGACAAACCATATGCAACACTAATATTTAGTAAAAGATGATTTGTTTAAACATTTCTAAAACAGGCCTGCATTGCTTTGCATTTGTGATTTTTAGCTGTATAAAAGACACATTTTCCCCTCATCTATTTTGTTACCAGCATTAAAAAATAGTGTAAAATCTCATCTTGTTCTCATGGACCTAAGTTTCACCTTGTCTTGTGACTCGTGTCCCATCATAGCCCTAGTGTCAGGTAATAAAGGGAGCAAAAAGACCAATACACAGAGGCCTAATGCAGACATACACCCATACTTTTTATATAAAAAAAGCTATTTTCCAAAGATAACAAGGAGAAATGGAGAAATTACCAAAATTTCCATGCTATCTCAGGAGAATGAAGTAAAAAAAATGCATGCATGCCCTTCTGTTACTATGTGCTTTTCAATGTGCTTCTTTTGTCTTTTCTCTTTGTTTAATCATGTGTTTTTATCTAAGGTTTAAACTACTGCATTTTTCATTAAATGAATTTGTGGGGTTGATTTTTTCTAAAAATCTGGGTCATGATTTCTCATGAGAACATTGTGCTGGATTCTGATGGCCTAAGATTACATGTACATCAAATAAGGGACAGAGAAGGTTATTTTAGTTAACTAAACAACTAAAATTACAGGTGTGAAGAAAAAATGAAAAAGTGGGATTTTCATGGCATGTCCCCTATAAACTTTAAAATGTCAGAGGCATCCAGCCATCCTGGTACTGTGAATGCTGGGTGATCGCAATTCCCCCAGTTTAAGTTCATTCGGGACCTTTGGTCTTGCCCCACCACTATCAAAAACACACTTTTAAAAAATCTTCAAGAAACAGTTGTTACTTAAATCAGTTCCCATGACTTCAGTGTACTTCTACTGACCTTCTTTAAAATATCAGGCATCTTTCTGAGCAAATTCATACATTTTAAAGCTGTATTTTTATTAGTTAATTACACAATGTTATTTACTGATTAATAATTAATAGAGTTAAAAAAAAAAAAGAAAACGTTACAGATTCTAAGATCAGCACTTAAAAAAATCATTTATGATTTTAACTTCTGTAGCAGTGAGTCATTTGTGTTTTTCTTTTGGGTTGGGTGTTTTTTCAGCACGAGTTTGCAAACAAACACTCCTTCATTTACACACACTGTAAAAGCAGCATACTGGCACAGATGCTCACATTAGTGTGTGTAATGTGCAGCTGAAGCATAAGCTCATATAGTCTGTGTAGCCAGCTGTATTGATTAAAAGTGATCTGTTCACACTCTTAGGAGCTGTTTGACTGAGAAACAGATAGAATGTTGCGTTAAAGATTTCTCACCAGGGGAGCGGGGTCAAACTGCAGAATGACATGTTGCAAGAAGACCAGCAGATGTGTCGGCCGATCTTTCAAGTTTTCTATATTGTTGAAGGTTGAGTGGTCATCTGCCACCTGAGAGAAAGGATTGGAGCAAAGAAACAACAAGAATGAAAAACATTTTTAATAAAAAAAATAAAAGAAGCTTAGTGGGGATGTAGCTCAGTCTAATATACTCACATCTGTCAGATCATTCTCAAAATCCTCATCCTCAGCCCCGATGATGCTCATGGCTGGGTTAGAGCTATAAGCCCCAAACACGCCGTGCTGTGGAGAGAGAGAGGGAGGAAGAAAACAAGACAATTAGCAAACATTATAAGCTATACTTTGAAGCAGTAGGCTACCTCTTTGACATCCTGATCCCCGCTGAGTCGGGCCAGACATAAAGCCAGATTAAAGATTGGACACAGTGAACTTTCCAAGTGAAAAAACATCAAGCAGGAAAGACGGGAAATGTCCCGGGAGTCAATCCCACCGCCTCAGGAGAGAGAGAGAGAGACAGGCTAAACGCATCTTAGTATGAATATTATTCTTTTAAGGAGAGAAGCATCCCATTCATGTGTGCTTAACAAGGCAAAGAAATACATTTGTTTCTTTCCTCACAGAAAACTTTTCTGCTTGTTGTTGATAAATCTTTGTATGAAAAACCATTGTCCAAAAAGGGAACTTTTTTTTTAAGTGTAACAAATTCTCTCCAGAAATAATTTGTGAACTTACGGGAAAGGGATAATGAACAATAATAAACTAAAAATGAAGCAATTAAAATGGTTTTAGCTAAATAATTTTGAGTATTTTATTGATTTTTGGGAGGTTTTTTGGTGAAATGCTAAAGTGTTCTCCCCTTAGGCCACATTAAAACATTCATTTAGGTGTCAAATCAGGAGGGAATAATTCAGTGTGCAACCAGCTGCCATCCGTTTCTGCTTTCACCAGAGTTTGGACAAATCTTCACTCAGAAAATAGTTTTTCATTGGTTTAGAAATACACTCAGAGACTCAGCTGTTAACCT
Source organism: Cheilinus undulatus (assembly GCF_018320785.1). NCBI lineage: Eukaryota > Metazoa > Chordata > Actinopteri > Labriformes > Labridae > Cheilinus > Cheilinus undulatus. Next base: position 34,718,658 of record NC_054872.1, on the reverse strand, counting down.
AGCTGTAGTTAAACTAATCTGTGATCAAAGCTTTATGCAAGTCCTTGCCTTTGAAATCCATGAATGGGAAAAAAAATGACATCAGAATGGGCGAACAATTTACCCCTGCACCATTTCCCCTTCATGCATTCACACCCTGAACGCACAAATAACATGCACATTCAGTTCTCTCAAGGCTGCAGACCCAGAGTCGCTACCAAGCAGGCAACACCCAACACACAAACACACATCAAAAAACCCCAACAGCTACACCACACAACATCTACTATTGTCCACTGTTAGGCCAGGTTTAAGGGCACAGAAGATGAAGAGCTGTGAATGTTTCAGAGGGAAAAAAGTGTGTCTTACAGGAGAGGTTTTTGTTTTTATATCATTTCAGAAGTCATTTTATAGGTTAATTTGCATATGTGGCACCAGCTCAACTCTACTTTGTGTTCAGTTACAGTATTGGTAGTGCCTCTTAAGGGCGGAGGGGTTGTCATAATGGAGCTGCGCAAAGCTGTAGTGATATTCAGTGACAACAATGGAGGACATGGAGGTGATAATGTACCTAGTTCTTGGTCGGTAGCTTTTAGTTGCAGCAGAAGACAAGTTTTGTTCCAGAAATGGTTGCCAGCAATGAGACAAAATACTATTGATAACTACAAGAGTGTTTGGGGAGTCATATAGCATAACAAAGCTGATGATGAGAGGAGTTTGATTACTGATAACACTGTTGGTGATGATTAGGGATGAGTATCAAAGCACAGCTGGAGCGAATTACTATGGAGATTTCAATGCTTCATTTCGGTAACCCTGCCTCTCAACGTGACTGTTGCTGCTCCGAATGAAAAGCACAAACAATGTGAAGGAATTTGTGTGATTTATATGCACTTGTCTTATTTCAGCAGGGTATTTAGCCAACTTTTTTGTCTTGAAACTTGATTAAGGCACCGTTTAAAAGGCACTGATTTAGGACCTGCAACGGAAAAACCCAACCAACACAAACCTAGTGACCATACTCTCATTCAGAGATTGGCAGTGTCTTGACATGACACTTTAGTCTCTGCTTAGTTTGGTAGTCCAATGGTACCAAAAGAAGTATCAGGTATTAGATGTGATCACCAACAGGAAAAAAAAGGTAGAGTTAAGATGAGATGAATCGAGCAGTACAACATAATGTGAAAGCAGCATTAGAGCTGCTAATGTGCCCAAAGAATGGGTTTCAGAGTTGATGGACTTGGTTAATATGTCCTTTTTTTTTATAAGGATTTAAAACCTAAATCATAATCTGATTTTGGCCTGTTGAGCTTGTAAACATCTATTTAGTCATTTACCTATTCTATGTATTCTCTTTTTGCATTTTACTGCTCTAGGGAGTTTACCTTAGTTTAACAATGTTATCTACTTTACAGTCTTCCTATTGTTTACTGTCCTTTTACAGCAGAAATCACAGTTTGCTTGCATACTGGTGCTGTGTGTTCACTAACAGGACTAAAGTCTCTGATGGTCGGTCTGAGAGGATGATGACTTTTAGCTTTTTACAAGCACAATACTCTTGAAATTCTAGGGGGAAACTATTACAAAATCAGCGTACTCTACTTCCATAATAGACTGAAATGGGGTAGAAACATGTCTATATCTTAATTATTCTCTGAGGGTTTTAGTGTTCCTGTTTTCAAGAGGAAGTGCAAACCAGTGAGTATTCATACATCCTAATTAAAAAGATCTTTGCAACTTTGTTGAGTATTGTGGAACATAAATAAACTATTATCACGTATACATTAGTACTAAGCTTGTCACAATACATTTAAACTTTGATTTGAGTTAGTAAAAATCTAATGATACTGACACCTGTTTACATAACAAGGCAAGAAAAAAAGAAGTCACAGGAACCTAATATTGGGGAATTTCTTGTTTTTTAATCGGCAAAACTTGCAAGCAAACTTCTGCACACTGAGAAACTGCACAAATACTTTGGCAATATTTCAGAACTGAGACGCAGCAATGTTTTTCTGCATTTTCAAAAGTGTCACCACTTCTGCTATCTGTTACAAAGACATGAAATTTTGTATCCATGGATGTATCTCAAAAAATTGAATATCTCGAAAATTTTATTTCTGTGAATTAATTCAAGACATGGCACTTCAACAAATTCTGCATTCATCATTGCAATGTTAAATATTTCAGGTCTTTTTTGTTTTAATGTTGAGGATCATAGCTTATAGATCATAAAAATCAAAAACCACTATCTCATAATGTCCTAATATAAAAAATATCAGTCTAAAAAAGGATTTATTACACAGAAAAATTACCTTCTGGAAAATTATGCTCATTTATGCACTCAGTGATTGGTTGGAGTCCTTTTGCATAAACTTCTGCATCTATGGGATGCTGTATTGTTGAGTCTGATGTCTCTCATCTTCCTCTTGACATTGCCCCAGAGATTCTCTATGGGGTTCTGATCAAACTACTTGGTTGGCCAGTCAAGCACAGTAACACCTTAGTCAGCAAATCAGTTTGTGGTAGTTTTGGCTTCATACTGGGCAGGTGCCAAATTCTGCTGTAAAAGGAAATCAGTATCTCAATAAAGCTTCTCAGCACAGGGAAGCATGAAGTGCATGGAGGACCAAAACCACCAGGCGCCAGCCTCTGAGAACGGCCTGTCCTGTCAGCAACAACCTTCTATGGCCTATCTTCCTTGTGGAGGATGACAGTGATTGTTTTTTGGACAACAGTCAAGTCAGCAGTCTTCCCCATGACTGTGGCTGTGTGTACTGAACCAGAGTGAGAGAATGAAGGCTCAGGAAACCTTTGCAAATTTGACTTTAGTACAATATTCTTATATTTGGAGAAAGTGTATTTTTGATTTTCACGGGCTGTAAGCCTTAATCATCAAGATTACAACAAAAAGTCTTGAAATGTTTTACGTTGTATGAACTGAATTTAGATGAATCTAGAAGAAGAGAAGAATTTAACTTTCTAAAGTAAATCACAGGGGGAAAAAAAGAATCTATATGATTTTCCTGAACCTGGGAATTTGAAATGAATTTGTGACTAAAGATACTCAGCTTTTATTTTTAAAGTGCCAGTATTTTTGATACTATAGTCACCCGAAAAACAGACAATATCATTTTAAAAACATGCCATGCTTAAGACCCTGTCAAGTGAAATCTAAAATGTGTCTTAACACAATAGATATGTTGGAACATGGTCGCTGTAAACATGTGAAAACACTGAGATCTACATGTGACTGAATTTTGGATTTAGACGGTTTGAAAGTTTATTGAAAGGAAACAGACAGTTAAATGCTGTTTTTTTGTTCATTGTGAGGTAAATTTGCCAGACCTATCAGCCACAGTGGCCTACGGATCATTTAAAGCATCATAACAGAGATGTGAGCCAGAAATCTGATTTTGTCTCTTCTCTGACATAGAGCCAGGCAGCTGCGCTTTGATCATAAGGTCAGCGTAACATCCAGGGGCACGCAGTGAGTGCTCTCCTCCATTCAGATTGTAGCATTTTTTAAATTTGAGAGGATCATATTTATCCTGAGAGGGTGTGGCTTCAGCTCATTCAACAGACACGCACACACCATCCTAGTGCAGATACTATCTCATTTTTCATGTATTTGAGGCTTAATTTTATAAACCTAAAGATGTTTTATCTGGCCAAAATTTGACCTGGGAGTTCATAAGACAGGGACCTGTCATACAACAAACCTAAATACAGATTTATTATCACTTTACAGGGTCTTTAAACTTATCAAACGCACTGGGAAGTTTTGTCAAACTTATAGTAGGTATATATTTTTTAGGAGACATGTTTGGGAACATTTCTGCACAAAACAGCTGCAATGATCAATACTTAGTAAATACCATGCAGTTCCTTAGTTAATTCATATATTGCATTGAGCACTTTATCTGCATGTATTGTTTTTAAATTGTCCCTCAAACACTCATGTAGTTTTAAAAATGAACATAACTTCATGCTAGCAGAGGGTGTCTAATTATATTTGCATGGTTTACAAGCTGTCCAAGTAATATTTAGTAGGAACTGAAAAAATCACTTAGTGGTTAGTTTATAAGGAAATGTATCAATGTACACAACCACAGAAATTCATAGCCTGAACACACACATTGTGTGGTGTCAGGCAGAACTCATAGGTCAAGGTGAGTCCTTGTAAAGAGACAGAGAGAGAGAGAGAGAGAGAGAGAGAGAGAGAGAGAGAGAGAGAAAGGGAGAAAACAGTAACAGATACAGACAGAAGAAAGGGAGAGAATGTGTTCATTCATGGCCGTGTTCAGTGGGCTGAGAAAGGCCAGTGTTGACGTGACATGTGTAGGAGGGGTTAACCAAACAGAGACTCACATCTGCATGGACACACACACATTCTCAGCGACATACAGCTCACACACACAGCCATCGAGAACCATACCAAAACAAAACCACAGACACCACCTTACCCAGACGAACACAAAGTAAGTCACCATGACAACAACAACAATTCTGCAAAAGCAGAACAAGCCGTTTCCTGGTGGAAAGATAAAATGCGGCTCTGTCAAAGCTCAAATGAAAACTGATAAGATCCAGTCTGGATCACAAGTGCACAGAGCAGACTGGTCTGTTACCTGGATGTCTAATAGTAACATTTTTTCATCTAATTTATTTAGTTAAGACTTTTGAATGGTCACTGTATTTTCAGACTTATTATTCAGAGCACAGTCTTGAATAAGTCTGTCACTGTTCTCACACATGTGGTCTGATGACTCCAAAAGCCATACTGTATGGTTTACAATAATGCTAAAACTTGTTTGCAGTCAAATCTGATGAAAGATTTCTTCAATATTTAAAGGTACAATAATCAATTTTTTTTGCCCTAAAATTGTCACAGTTATGACCTAAAATTTCAGTCACTAAAACTCAAACTTATTTGTACGTATGGCCAATATTTACAGCCAACATATCGGTGCCAAATATCAGCAGAAATTTTCATAGCTGTCAATACAATAATCAACTATTTAAGCTAGTATCTGCTGAGATGGTACTACTTTTACAATAGTAATAGTCAGAGGCTTGCCTTGTCATCAGCTGCCATGACAGATGTGATATGTTTATTGTTGCTGTGATGGGATGTTACATGAAAGCCAAATACTTACGAAAGGATCGACTGTTACTGGAAGCTGCCATTCTGTTGCTGTGTCTCACATCCATGTTTTGTGCTGCTTGTTGGTTTTGAACCAATATTAGGGTCGGCCTGTGCCCATAGCTGGTGTTTTAGCCGATAACCTCCTTTTCAGAGCCACCTTACTTTTTATGTGGTTGTGTTCCTGTGTAGCATGGATTAGTCTAGGTTATTCTGGGTTTCTATTCTTGGTCTTCATTTTTATTCTGGAATTTATTTGGGTTTTTATGTCTTTCTACGTTGACATGTAAAAAATGTAAAAATTTGTCCCTCTTTCATTGGTAGAATGTGTAACATCTTAAAAATGCTATATGTGCTTCATATTTCTGTATTTCAAGGAAATGTCACACAGAAGACATACAGACAATGTAAAGGCCTCCTGTGCTGACACAGGCAGCAGTTTCAGACCTGAAAACTACCCTCAAAAAAGACAAAGAAATACAGGTTTAGATCAGTTTCCTTTCCACTGTTGTTAGAAGTCTCGCCCCAGTTATATCTAAAAAAACCCATTAAATAAAGGGTGTAAAAAACGATTTCTCATTTTACTAAAGATTTTAAGGACAAAAACTGGTATCATCCAAAATCTTTATTGAATATTAAAGACCAGGAAACAGTAGAAATTACAATTTCTCAGTTGAATTGAAATCTGTGCATCTCTGGTTTAAGTAGCTCCAAGAGCACAACATTGTTTAAAGAGATTTTGTCATAGATTTAGCGTCTTAATTTTGCTCTCAAAGTGCACTAGTTTGATGTATTTAACTTTAAAACTTCCATCCCAGTGGAGCACGCCCCTGGACCTCCCTGGTATCTCCTCTGCCTCAATTTGAGCCGAGGAAAACCCCTGTATAGATATATAGAAAAGATTCACATGGAGTTTTGTAGTAGGCTCACTGAAGCCTTCTTCTTCCGCGAAACTAATGTGAGCAGATCTCCTGTCACAAGATTTGTTTGGAGCAGGCTAATCTTCTACACTGGTGTAACTACAACCAGCCCAGGCTATCTGGTGTTAATATCTAATGATTTTATTTAGCAAAAAAGTGTCTTTTTCATATTTCCTCTTTGATCAGTTTTTTTCTGAAACTTAACTGGGAAAAAACTTGCATGTGTTTTTTGAGCTTCAGCTAAAAACTTTAAATATTTTTCAGGTTTTTGTTTTTCAAAACAGAATTAGAAGATCAATCACAACTATATTCAACTAATCAGCGAAGTTTTAAAATGGGTCTTCTTCTTTCTCAATTAACTTTTAAACTTTAAGTTACGTGAAAAAAGCACAGATTTTTAAAAACCTATAAAAGCTGACCCATACAATAAAATGCTCCTGCTTTGTTACTCTAATGACCACAGAATTTCAGCCTCCTCATTACAGGAGATGCTGAAGCCGATCCGTTGTTATTGTTTTGTCTTGGTGAATATCTGAGTCACTGTAATCCACATCCATAGTTAGATAAACTGGAACAGCCAGGGGGGAAGCTAATTGTGGCTACTCAGGAAGAAGGGGAAGCCGGGAAGGTCAACTCTGTTCTGCATTTAAAGAGATCATAGCTGGGCAGGAGGAACCAAGTGGTGCATTCCAGCATATGGCACAGTTCAGACAACAGATGGAGACAGTCTGTGAGTTTTCAACAGTAACCAGACCCTCCCTCCCTTCACCTCTGTTAACATGTGATATCTACTATACACTCCAAATGTGAGGGTCATTCCTGGCTCATACAGATGAGGCTGAGGAGGAAAAATTTGAACAGAGCGTCCCAGAAGTTGCAGAAATCAGGTCTGGTGCTCCTGAGAGTCAGCAGCTGCCCCTCACCCTGCCCACCCCTCTCTCTCCCCTTCATCACATTCCTGTACTAACTAAGTGTCAGGTGGCATCAGTCCAATGATAGCCATCAAGCGTACGTGCCTTTGTGTGTGTGTGTGTGTGTGTGGGTTAAGACTGAGCACGTATGTGGGAGGGGGCCATTCCTATGTGATTGTGGGGAGTGTATGTGTGTGTGCATGCGTGTTACATGACAACTGTTCTACAGCAGCATTCCTCTCCACCTCAGGGCTGAAAATTAATACTGTAAGTAAAAAGAGGAGAAAGCACCTGTTTCATCTGATTTTGTTTGACTTTTTTAGCAAATGCAGCATTTTGTATTTCCACCAGGTAAATATGAGGTTACACTGCAGCCATACAATAACCGAGTCACTGTTACATCTGATCTATTATGCAAATCCTGCGTCCAATGACAAACCCCTCAGAGGAGGAGTTCCGCTGTGACCTCACCCCGTAGTGGGCATCTTCAGCATCCATATCGCCACTGGAGGGTCCCAAACCTGTCAATGGGTGACTGTCAAAGGGGTAGGGGTAAGTTATGGTAAGTTAGCCTACAGCACGAGGTTCAAACATTCACTGCAACACACCTTCCTGTCAGTAAATATCTTTAAGATATTAAAAACAGCATTCCCTTTATTCAAAAGTGTTATCTCACTAGAAGAATTGATATAAAAAATATAAATCTTTTCTGGAAAAATAATGTCACCAAGTGCATTTACATGCAGTTAGATGAGTCAATTTACTGTGTTGTATTGTCTTAAGTTGGACTTTAAGAATGCATGTAAATGTGATTCTGACTAAAATCAAGCAGAATCTCTCAAAATCCCAATCAAACACCTACGTAGATAATGTGGTAAGCAATCAACTTTACTGTTGCATGTATACACTGAAATCAGCCTCAAGCTGTCCTCTGCATTCTGTATACACTCCAGTTCCTGCACCAAGCTTTGACACAATAGTCAAATTTGTAGAGGAAAGCCAGGGAACAAACGTTTTAACATAGTGATGAGAGAGTGAGAACCTTGCATCGAGAACTAGAGGAGACACGGTTCATGTGTCAGACTTGCACATATTCAAGTACATGGGTGGAAGGATAACATCAGTGGTAGGCAATTCATTACATTTCAGTTTAAATTATAATTTCAGCTTCCCATTATTATGAAAAAGAGATCATCAAAATCAAATGATTAATGTGCCACGTGCTGTGTTTCACTTGTTCTGTCCATAGGCATTGTTTCAGTGTTTTTGTGATATTTTGGTGTCAACAGTACATCACCACTACACCAAAAGCACAAGTAATGTATTTTTTTTATAAAAGTATTCAAATTATTCATTATCATTATCATCAAAAATGTATGTATAATCTTAATGTTTTTAATTTAATGCTAGTTTTTCAAATTGTTGGGATTTTAAAGTGGATGATGTTTAAGTTTGATGAACAAAAACTCTGTGAGAAATCCTAATACTCATGATCTTACTGTTTATCAAAATCATCGTTATGATTTTTGACATAAATGAGCAGCCTTACTGTCAATTGATCTGTGATGTATATAGGTCAAGTGGAAAAACCCGAATAGTACGCAGCTGAAAGAAGGTTTAAGGTCACCTACTGTAGCAACAAACAGAGATGGACAAACCACTTTCTTTGACAGAAGTTAAATAAAACAGCCTAACTGAATCTTAACCATGACTATTGACACTAATATGATTTGGGTCTTAAAGGGGACATATTATGCAAAAATCCCTTTTTCAGGTTTTTCTAAAAAAAAAAAATATGTGCCCCTGGCCTGTCCACAACCCCCTGGAACTTCTAAAGAAACTAATTATGACTATTTACAACTGGACTGAATATATATGTTAAATGTGAGGGTTTTTTATTCTACCTGTAAGGGCCCCATGAAAGGAACCAAGCAGGAAGGCTTGGTTCCAGACTGGCCTGTGATTTCTTTCCAGCATGCCATTCCCTTTTTCACTCTTCCAGAGTTCCTACTCTATTACAGTACATTCAGAAAGTATTCAGACCCCCTTTCACTTTTTTCAGATCTTTTTATGTTGCAGCCTGATGCTACAGTTGAAATTTTTTTTAAATTCTCAACACTCAGTATCCCTTTAAGAAAAAGCTTGGCCTTTACATGGAGGTTTTTTTGCAAAATCTAAGCGGGCTTTCATGTGTTTTTCAAAATTCAATTTTTTGACTGTAGCAGCCGGCTGCAACATAACAAAACTAAAAAAAGTGAGGGGGGTCTGAATACTTTCTGAATGCACTGTAACTGTCCCATCCAAGCAAATTCATAAAAAGCCCCCAAATTTAATTTCATAACTTGCTGTCCTCTATAGTGGTATCTAAGATGACAGGTTATGATACTCTGAGATGCCCATTTTCACTGGGAAGATTGAACTAAAACATGATTGATGAATACTGAGTCTAGCTATAAGATGTTAAAACTGCTTTCACGAGGAGCTGAACTAAAACAATGTGGAATGATACGGTGCTAATAATGCAGATGCTAATAAAAGACACCACAAAGTGTTAAAGGTGAAAGTGTGAAATTGTGTTTTGGGAGCCTAGCAGAGAACAAAATGTGTCTAAAAGCAGATTAGCAAACACTGAATTAGATCTAGAATTAGAAGAAATAATCGCCAAAACACAGACCTTTGACCCCACTGATGAAGATGTCACTACAAAGCCTCAAACCAATCATCAAAGAAAGTATCAAAACAATGATGGGTGCCATGAAAAGGATCCAGGCATCCAAAGAAATTAGCTTTACATATTTTACACATACATACATCAAAAGTATAACGGGCCAAACAAAGAGTGTTAAACTTAATCAAGCAAGTTTCCTCACAGTAAGGCTCTTACAGGATCACATGATCTGAGCTGAACTCACCAGACTGAGCAGAAACTAAGAGCCTAGAGAGCAGCTCAGAGCCGTTACCGCACACACACAAAAGACAAAAGGCACACAGAAACAGGCAAACGCTTGACCCTTCCTTTTAAGTCTAACTTAGATGGTAAATGAACTCCTTATAAAGCACTTTTCTAGTCTTCTTAATCCACATGTCACAGGCTTTGTTCACATTGTAGTTACATGTGACTCAAATCTGATTGTTTTTGCTCATATGTGACTCATATCTGCTTTTTCTCCTAACAGTGCAAACAGCTCAAGCCACACTCAATCCAATCTTTTCATATCAGATTCAGACGACTTTCATATGAGCTAATACATCAGATACATATCTGATCTCTTGAATTCGATTACAGTGTGAACAGCCGACAAAGAAAATCAGATCTGAGCAAAAGATCAGATAATTGAGCAATAAGGCCTGCAGTGTGAACGTAGCGACACTCACCACATTTATACACATATAGTGGAGGATAATACATAAAATTCCCCATCACTCTAATTGATCCCAAAAACGTTGAATGCTGCTGGCTATTCCTTGAAGGGAAGTTTGGGGTTCCGGTCTCTTCTAAGAACACTTCCACATGTGACTGCAGGAGCTGGGATTGAACCTCCAACCTTCCAATCAAAAGATGGACGATTTTACCATTGAACCAAAGCCACACCAAGATCCAAGGATTTAAGGTTTTGACCTTTTAGGATTCATAAAGGCGGAGCACCAGTATCCCACTCTTTATGTCTGTTCATCCCATGTACCGAGGAAACTCATATCCATATTACTTAGCTGAATGGTATATGTTTTTATATTTTCTTCTGTGAAGAAATACCTAATGACTTATAAACACTGATACACTGATGACAAAGTCCTTGCCACTGAATTTTGAGTCCTTTCTGAGGTTGTCAGATTCTCCTATACTGTTAAATACCTTGGGCTTCAAAATTGTATAATCTTTGAAAATAAAATAAAAATTTAAACATTCACTGTTCGCCAGTTCCACCTACTTTTCTAAATATTGCCAAAGCATTTGTGCAATTGAGACAATGTGAAGAGTTTCCCTCTATGTTCAAATTTTTCAAAAAACAAATCATCAAAAATGATCGGGTTCAGGATTGTTTGGGCATTTTAACTTGTGCTAGAATGTTTTACTTATACAACTCCCTCTTTAATTAAAGGAGAGAATAAATGAGAATTTCCCATTAGTCAAAAGATTTTCAAATAAATTATCTTGTGGTCAATAGGCTGCTTCACACTGTAAAATAAATATATAAGCAATTATTAAGCTTGGCATCTTTCTTAATCTTTTTAAGAACAATTCATTCAACACTGCACTCACCAAACAACAAAAAGAAATGTCCAGTGTAATTTTAATGCAACATATTGATTTAACAATGTTAACTTCTGACATTAAAAGTATAATATCAAGGTTTTACATGAAAATAATACTTTTTTCATTTGCAGAGTTAAAACATAGGACACAGGGATGCAGGATAACCTAGAGGTTATGTAGCTCCTCATGAACAGAGGCTGTAGTTCTTTTAGCACACTGCCTGAATTGAACTCCAGCCCTATGCACTTTATGGCATTTAACCCCTGCTCCTGCATCCCTGGTTTCCAACTTAATCTTCTGGCCTCTTCAACAATAAAAGCATAAAAGCCCCCCAAATAATCTGAATTAATACATAAATCAAATAAAATACAGGGTGCATCTTCCTACAGCATACACTCAGTGTGGCATCATTGCTAGGAGCGGGGCATCCAAAGGGAAAACAGAGAGAGGTCTGCCTGCAGACCGTACATCTCTGACAGCCACTCTTGTTCATCTGAGACACCGTGTTTCTCTGAAAGGAAGTGCCAAAATTTGTTAGGACAATGTATTTCCAGTTTAGATTAGGGCCTGGCAATTAATCGAAAATTAGATTAAATTGCAATATGACCTGCTGCAATTTTCAAATCCCAGAAGGTGCAATATTTCTTTAACCTCAAATTTGTGTCAAAAAAGTTTAAAACTTTGTTATGCATTACAGATCATGCAATCTTCCACAGACATTTTTTTTTAGAATAGTCTAAAAAAAATCCTACTTTTTTGTACGTTTTTCTTATTAAATAAGAGAATGACATAAAATTATAACTCCCTTTAGTACATCAATTCCTTTCCAATTTGCAATATGAGTTGAAATCATCATAATTAAATATTTTTCACAGTTTTTCAGCTATAGTTTGATCTCATATTGTGTTGGTTATAAAATAGAATGATTTATTACGTGTTTGTTGGTAAAAAACATCAAATAAGGAACTTAGGAAATAATTGTATCAAATCGCAATTGCAATACTGAGAAAAAAATCGCAATTAGATTATTTTCCCAAATCGTTCAGCCCTAGTTTAGATTTTGTGTTTTTAAGTTCAACTTCATTCATAGTCTGGCAGTTACATTCATGAAACAACCATTTTACAAACAGAACAGACTTAGTCATATTTCATAAATACAACAGAGAAAAAGGTCAGAGGTCTAATCTAGGATTAAATTACCCATTTAGGCAGTAGATACACAAACGTTAGCTTGATTTAGCTTTGTTAGCTTAAGCTAACAAAGGAAAATGATACCACACAACGGCCCAAAATGTTATCTCCAGAAAAGGGTATAATATTTTCAGCATGATATCTGTAACAACAGATTTTAGCATAAAAATTCAATTATCTGTATCAGCAGATCATAGTGTAAAGTCAGTTATCTACACAGGCAGTTATCAAAATTTCTGCCAATTTTTACAACATTTATATCGGCTGTAAATATTAACCTTATTAATAAATCTGTGGAGTTTTTAACAGGACCAACACACCTACGTAAGTCTTTTTCTTTGTTCATCCTTATTCCTCAATCTGAAAAGTGTATTTTAAGGACATTCATTTTAATTCTTTGCTCATTCTTAAACTTCAAAAATATGTTTTATGGAATAACTACATCTTTATATTGGTATTGATCGTGGCATCATTGATCGTGAATTTTAAATAGCAGGATACCTGCTAGTGGCAAAAGTCCAATATCCTGCATCCCTGATTCCAAGATTTCTTCTTCTTCCTCATGGAATTGCCAAATAAGAGTTCAAATTACATGTTCTGTAGATATGATGAATTAAACCTAACAAAATATCAATTAATCCAACATTCATGGTAACCCTAAAACAATACAGCACTGTGTGGAAAAGGGGAACATAACATTTACATGTAATGAGGTGCTGACTACAGAAATACACTTGTTAGGATTTTGGATCCCATGGGCTTAGCTTGTCGTCCTGCTGCTGCAGCCACAGTGTTGTTCTACTCAGCTCTGTGCTTTGGTTAGGTAAGATATAAAACTAAAATATGAAAGATTTAGATTTTATAGGTCATTTAAAATGCAGAAAGACACACAGAAGATCTTGAGCTCTGAGGTTAACCTGTTTCCTTCTCAGCGCGAAGCCAATGTGATGTTTTTGGGTGTGACACTTGATGCTGACTATGATGAAACGCCCATGCTTAGTGTTTTTGAAAAAAGGGTGAAAGCGTCAAGATTAAGTTTGCGAAGAGATCGGAAGTACACTGTGACTTCACTGTTGCTGGTGGTTGCAGGTGCAACATCAAAAAAGAAACAGGAAAAGAGAGAGATGAATTCTGTAATCTTTGTAACACTCAGTCAGCAAACTGTACATCATCCTGTACTAAAAATGTTAAACTAAGCTCCGCTTATTCACAATAACTGAATGCACCTGGCCACAGTATCCATTGTATAAGCACAGGTCACTGTTCTCTCCTTACACTCGGTCACAATGGGCTGTGTCCTGTCCTCCATAAGCTATGAGGGCAGTATCCAAAAATAGCCGAGCAGCTAATGGCCATAGCTCACTGTGTTTGTACTGCTGTTTATCTGGCTCTCTCATCAGACCCCAGCCTCATTAGCAGTGACGGGGGGATTCCTACCAGCACCACAGCTCCTCCAGCAGCAGATCCCTGCGGCGCCTAAGCACAGAAGAAGAAAAGGAGGGAGGAAAAAAATGGGGGAGTGGAAAGGTGGCAAATGGGGAGGCACACAGACAGGAAGAGGGTGTAATTTCCTCAGGAAACTATCAGAGCCATTTCTTGTATGACCTATCAGATTAAAAGAGGGGGAGAAAGAGAAAAGTGAGACAGAAAGATGGAGAGAATGAGGAAATGTTGAAAAACTAAAACTGCATCAAAGAAAACCCCTGTGCCAGTCGTGCTTAAGTTCACATGGGAACCAGAAAAGGAAGTGCTCAACATGAACGACATAAAGTGATGAAAAAAATGAGGAACCTAGAGAGCTATGTAAAATATGGTGAACAGGAAAAGACAGCACAAACCAAAGGAGTTCATATGCAAACTTGACTGGGTTTTTTTCAGACATCTTCAAGATGCAATTTAGGCAGAGGGATCACATTGAGACAACATATATAAGCAATATAGGAGGCGAATCCTCAATGTTAAAAAAGGTGCTCTAATCTGTTTCTCATCATGTATGTTCCAATAATTTTGTTTTTTTTTCCACAGAAGTCAAGAGAAATTAGAAATTATCAACTGTATTCATAAACTTCTAAGACAAACTATGACTGCAAAACAAGGCTATGGCTGCAAGCATTAGCCTATATGAACACTATAGACTAAACAGAGGGAAGAAAAAGCAAGGGGCCTACTGAGGAGGGACCAGGAGGGGAGGAGGAGGAGAGGGAGCGTGGAGAAGAAATTAAAAGAGGGGACAGAGTGCAGCAGGAAATGAGGAATAAGGCAGTACCAGTGGAAAAAAAGACAAACAAGGTAGTGGAAATGTATGTGTGAGAAAGTCTGGAAAGTCTGACTAGCACAGGAGAGTCAAGAAACCTTGTTTAATCATGGAGTTACACCTACAAGGTTTATAACCTTGACCAAATGTTTGGGCTGTAGCTGGCAGAGATGACAGTTAGTTAGAGCATGAGTGAAAATGTGCTTAGTCTTTACAAATGTTGATTTATGAAGTAGTTTGTGTCATAACTGTGGGGAAATTTAAACAATGAAATTCTCTTCTGGATCATGGACATTCACACGTCACTAGTTACGACAATCACTATGCAATTATACTGTTTAAGGTGAACTATTTTTTCATGACATTGCTGCAATTTGATGGCACAGCTGTAAAAAAGAGCCTTATCAATGAGGTTTTAACACTAAGGCATTAATGATTCATAATGTAGAGGAGCAGATTGACCTATTAGCAATAAGAAGAATAAAAATAGATCTATTTTCACCAATATGGCTATAAAAAGTTACAGAAGGCTAAAAAGAAGACCAAGTTCAATGAAGAAAGTTCAAATATAAGCTCCCTTGTCTGGCACAGACTGCCTTTTGTGTGAACCGTTGCAAAATTTCATTTCCGTCCACTTTGACCAAAATCTCAACTAATGCTTCTTAAGGATGTACTAGTTGTGCAACAGCATCACAGTGTGCCCATCTTTGCCTCTTTTTTTGTGTTTTATTTAATGCGGATCTTGTGCAATATAGGGTGGCATGCAAATCGAATTGATCAGTCCAGTCCTTAGATTAAGAAGGAGCACCTTTCAATATGACCACTCCTGCACACAACCATTACCAACTACTTCAATAACAAATATTAAGCACACAATTATCATCTTTCTGACAATATCAACAACAACTAATAAAAGGAAAACATTTTGTAGAAGTAGACATAATGTAGAAATGTTTAATTGAATAGTTTGCAAAGTTGATCATGTTAGGCGGACAGGTTTATATTGTTTGTGGATATTATTGATATATGATTCTCTCATTACATATGGATCGATGTTTGAGTCTGCTAATGTTTATTGATGATACTGTGGAGGCAGATCAGTGCAGCTCACTAAAGGATGGTGGTTTTACTCTGCTACCTTAACAATGGTAAGCCTTCACATATGCAGATCACCTGCTGTGATAACAGAATATCAAGTGAAACATTTACAAAAAGTGAGGCGATGAATACTGTCAAAGGGACACAAAATTAAACATACAGGAAGAGACAGGACAATAAAGCATATGTCGTGTTTTGTTTTTTGTTATTGATGTTACTGTGAAGTTGTATCAATGCATGCAGCCCCTACATCCAAACGTTTCCTAATGAGGACAATAAATTGTATCCTGCCATATCATATCTTATCTTTTTGTATAGTATCATATTGTGTTTTGATTTTATCTATTGATGTTACTGTAACCCGCACTTTCCAAATATAATGGCTGCGCCGTGCTCCACAGCACCACGGTTTAGCTCTGACCAAAGGCCAGCGACCTCGCCTTCTGGAGGCGTGTCTAGAGCACTGCACCACGGTGTGCAGCCCTGATCAGAGTGAAGAGATCACAGGAGAACTGCAAATTCATGCAGGAATAGTATGTCAACAGCCAACTATTTTACCTTTTTGGGGTTGATTTATCATCCATTCTGACATGAGTCCATGATATTATTGTTTTTGCCATGGGTGAGTACCTTAGGAAGTTAAAAGGTTAATGTTTGCTTAAATGATGAATGGTTTAAAGTAAAATTCTTTGGCTAAATGTCCTCAAAAGTTAACTTTTCCATGTTAGTGGTGCCAGCATTGTAGCTTTGTGACCCTCTGACCTCTCAGTGACCCTTTGCTCTTGTTGCAGGATAAGACGTAATGTTGATATAGTGATGATTTATGATTGGGAGTCTGTGCATTGTGTTGTATTTTAAGTACCAGATACCCAACGCTTTTGACTTCGTGTTTGTAACTTTCTGAGACAGGATAAGAAGCAGTTTATAGACCCGCATGGTATCCCCAACTTAGCGCAGCGGAGGGGTGCTTCAGGGATGCGCTGGTGCTGGACTGGAGCGTGGGCAGTGGAATTGCTCTGACTGACTAGACAGAGCAAATCGCTCTCACACCCACTGAATGCAGAAATTGCAGGTGAATGTGGACCAATGCATGCAGCCCTTGCATCCAAAATTTATTTCCTAATGAGGCCAATAAACTGTATCCTATCATAATGTAACATATAGTTTTGTACTGCATCGCAACTCAACACACTGTATTGTATCTCATGGTTTTACACAGTATCATACCTTACTACTGTGTCATAGTGTATCATATCATGATACTGACCAGCCAGTTATCAGCTGGGCTTTAAAGAAATACAAATTCTCTCTTATACCGCTTTCCCACTAAAACTAGCATGTAAAAGTGGTTTTTTTTAATGCGGGTAAACCCACTAACAATCAGCAAGTGACTCCTTTCCCATTGCCAGCAGACCCGGGTCCGATCGCCAGCAGACGGGCTGTGTGGCTGTTCCTTTTTCACCTCTGGAGCGTCAAGCTGATGTCATCACAATGATGACATCATCAGCGTGCTGAAACACAGCTAGGTAAACAATAGAAAGAAGCATGGAAGCCATGGACACAGTGGTCAACTGTTTTCCGTACTTTGTACCTTTGTCCCTCTCTCAAAATATACAAACTCAGCGCAGACTGAACGACATTCGAGTGCTGATGATATGAAGGCGGGTGGAATTTGTTGCTGAGATGGCAAAGAGTCGCACAAGTTACAGACGGAGGAGACAACAATGCTCGTCCCTCAGCTGCCAGCGTCCTTTTGTTGTCCCAAGTTAAGGGCGCGATCTTATGACGTAGGCACGTTACGGCAAAGTCATCCCGCATTCACCCAGGTGTGACGTTCCTACCGAAGCCGACCAGAGGCGAGCCGATAAAAACCCGTGTCCATTGCAGGGTCACATGAAGTTGGAGTAGCACCATGAAAGCATTTAACTGAGAGAATAGTTGTGCTTAACAGTTAGGAGATCATCACCTCAACCAGTTTTGATTCTGCCCTTTCTTTTAAAACTTACACCCAAACTTGTCTTACTGATAGTACAAAGAACAACCTTCAAACAGTACGACTCCTGAGCAGATTATCCCGACACAGAACACAAGCATCTTAAATTATTCCACAAACAGAGACTTGATGTAAGATAGGGTTCCTTTCAATTCACAGCGATAAGATATTTCAAGATAAAACTTGATTAAATATCCAGTGAAGTAAAAGGGCAGCAGAACAGTGATCTGAACATTTCTGAGGGCACAGCTATCCCTGAAATCTTGTCACTGCTCTGACAGTAAGCAAACAACAGAGATACAGGAGATAGCAGAGCAGAGTGTGAGGGAAGTGACATCAGTGTGTGTGAGTGAGAGTAGCTCTACTGCGGTGGAGAATATATGCTCTCTCAGACACTTTTTACCGCCTGCTTTTGACTACCACATCCTTTTCTTCGTCTTTGAGTAAATTTCATCTTACAGAATCTTCTTTTTTTTTATATTTCTCTTTCTATCTTCCTGTCTCCCCTTTTGCTTTAAATAAAACACTCCCTTGTACGATCACTCCAAGACAGCCAGTGCATTCATGGCCGACAGACAAGGCCCAATTATGTAATTTAACGACCATTACGTAGTGGCTAAAATAAGATTATGTCCAACAGTGCGAGTAAAGCACAGGCAGCTCTTTTCACTGCTTGACAGGATCCTACCTTACATGTTTACTTTTTTCAAACAGGAATCACATAATTGAACGCCTCACATTTACAAAAGGGCTCTTTGCACCACATCTGCCACGTCTCCTCTTACAGCAATGACCTTTTCTTGATGGTTTTATTTGGACACAATCACTACAGAGAATCACTGACCTTCTCTACATATGATTTCAGTTGAGTAGACATGGCTCTCAGAGGCTTTTAATGATGCCAAATGATCCCCTTCCCCCTCTTTAAACCTCAGTTTTCTGCAGTTTTCTTCTTCTTTACAAAGATGTTGAACAAGGCAACACAAATAACAAGCTACTCCTTTCTTTACGCACACTGATGCACATATTCAACACACCTTCTCTTCATTTTCCATCAACCCTCCTTGCAGCCAAAGTACACTTCGCTTTCCTGCTCTAACAAACTGCTACCCCCACCCAAACCAGCCCCCTTCCCTTTTCCCTCTCTTTCTCCCTGCATGTCCCCGTATAGAGGTCATTCACTTCATGGAAACATTTGATAGGCCAGGGCCAATCGACTGGCATGGATTGGCTGCTCACAGTCAACCTCCAGCTTGGCCTAACTACTTCCATGTGTGTTTGTGTGTGTGTTGCAGTGATTGGAGCAGTAATTGCCAAGGCCAAATAGAAAACTTGAGATTTAGGGCAAAAGCCCTCCTCAAAACATCTAAAATCTGCTGTGCATACACGTGACCACCGTTCAATAAGTGCAACCTTTGCAAAGACCCAAAAAAGAACAAACAAAAACTCCCCCTGCTAATATTTTTTGAATTCAACATCTGCATAATCCTGTCAAATTTACCTCTTTATTTACACACCACTACACCATGCTTGAGACTGCTGACCTCATGCCAGGAGTGTGCAATCCAGATACATAGCATTCTTGTCTCTCAGGATGAGACTCTCTATGAGGGAAACAGTGCTGTCTATATCACAGACAGTTATTTGAACTGGTAATGGTGATCAATCTTCACCTACAATTTAGATCAATTTCTTAAATTAAACAAAAAACACTCCTATCATGGTTTGATAACGTGAAGGCACGAGAAGGCAGCATTGCTATCATCTGAAAATGGTTCCATATAAAGGGTGCAGCAATACTAAAAGCAATTTTTCCCAGGTCAACCCCTAACTTTGGTGCTTTAAAGTGATCCATTGTTGTTGTAAAGCCTGGGATGTTTATCGGCAGAAATCATAACATGACACGCCGGATTATTTCCTATATCCACTGCATGGATATATTTCACATCTATCTGGGCAACCACCCATACAAAGCGTTTGGGAAGGGCAGAAAAAATTTCTCAGAGGGTGACTGATTGAACATTCTGTGACATTCATTACAGGCTGATTAGAGCGAAAAGATATCGTGAAGTAGTGGCATGTGCAGCTCCAGTAAGTTTACTACATTTAGGTGCTTTCATTTTTTACTGACAGTGGAGCAAGTCGGCGAAAAAACGTATGTCAAAGCCGGTCAAGAAGTACAAAAACATCTTTTCTGCCAAGAAAAGCCGTGCTTCTTTAAATAAAGAAATACAGTCACGTTCTGACTTAAAAAACTGTCACTATAGCTGCATCCAAGTTAACTGCTTCATCAGCAGACATTGTTTACGAGCTTGCAGAACACCAAACCACGCCCCCTAGCTAAATATCAAACATGTTTGATATTTACAATTCTAGGTCGTAGTGTGGCTGACGGAGTACCTACAACAACCAATGAGAGCAAGCAGACCGGATCATACATACTTTCACGGCTCACAGTGATAAACACAACTGCACCTTAATTCCAGCCATTCCAGAGTCTTTCCCTTGTTTTATGATTTTTGCTGCACCTGTAACGCATGCCAGGGTACTCTGCTGTGGAGGGACAGCAAGACAGTATCAACAGACATCCATGTATGTTTGCTTTTTCTGAGGTCACGTGATCACAGAGGTTGTATGCAGGTCGGCAGGTGTGTGGTCTCCAGTGATCTGACAGTCTTGCTGAGTCAAGTGTGTGCGTTCAGAGGATTAAAGATGAAAATTTGTTTTAAACAGTCCTCATGTCTGTGGTCTCCCATGGTTTTAAAATCATTTAAGATTTGAAAATCATCTAGTGTGTGGCCGGACTTAGTTTGACTTTAGGTCTGGAAAGGGGCCTGACAGTGGAGCTGGGCCTGACATTGGAGATCTGCAGCAGGACCCCCAGTACAATAATAAAGTACATGTTTTATGCCTAAATTAGTCAAATGTTGGGACAGATTATATCATCCAAATCTCGGGATTCCAAGGCTTTACGTATACTGGCCTCACAGATGAGATACAATATGATGCCATACTATACAATATGAAAGGATACACTTTCTTGTCACCTTTAAGAACTTAATCTCAGACTTAAGTTTGAGTATTCTATGTAGAAATACAGACTGCCAGTACAAATGCAGATGCTTTTCCATGACTTCTTTTCTTGTAGCTAAGACTCCCTAAATGCAGTGTTTTTGTGCATGTTTTACCACAAACACAGATCAGAGTTTGTTTAATCAGTCCAACTTTTGCCTAAAAAGAATTTAAAAAATAACACTTCCTAAAATCAGCAGTTAGTTATACTACATGGCAACATTAAAATCCACTACTGTTCATGGCACATTATTTTCAAATGTGCCAATGTTTGTCCACAGGGCAGATATGACTGATACCGGTGAACTGATGCATACATGCATCCTTGATTTTGTGCTTTTCCTTTTTTTCCAGTACACACTTTAAGCTAACAGTGAGTCTTTACATTTACATTATGTTGTCCTTGTCCTGTTTATTGTTTGGTTTATGCAAAGTAACGGTAAAAGAAAATGTAAAAAAAAAAAAAAAAAAAAAGGAAGCGACCATTTTTAATTTTCTATTTTGAAATATTTGGGCCCTTTTTTTGCCAAAGAAATGACTGAACTGATAACTTTACTGAAAACAGAAGGTGCTTGAGTCAATGAAAAGTAATTGGTCTGTTTAGTATGGCCAATGAAGCATCAACTTTTTCAGTTATTACAGTTAAATCAAGCAATATCAACAGGTTAAATTTATCAAAGCAGTGTTTAAACAGAAACAAACCAATGAATCTCTATAATGTCAGTGGATATGGTGATTCACTCACATTTACATTCACTGCAGAAAAGCCACTTACATAATGTTATAATATTTACAGCTGGATGGCAAATACAAGAGTACAAGAGTACAAACAAACAGTCATCAAACTGTCTGCACACTCACTCTCAGACTGGAAGACCTTTCACCCCTCAATCCCCAGTGTCCTTGACTCCTCAAGAGTAAACATCATCTATGAAGTCTGGTCTTGCTTTTTCCAGCCTGACCCTCAAATGAAAGAGCTCATTCTCTGTTTCCTCCCTCTCTCACTAACACTCACTCTCTGTCACATCAGCTTTCCAGCCATCTCTCTGTGACTCACACTCGGACGGACGGATGTAACTCTTTCCATCCTCTACCTATTTTTTTTTTCTCAAACTGAGAGGAACAAACTGCTGCAGCAAAGGGGACACTTGTCGCACAAAATCCTGTCATCAGAGAGTGTGAGAGCACGTAAACACTTACAAAGAGATTGGCTGCATTTGTTTTGGCCCCCTGGAGGGGTCATTTGGTTGTGGGGTTTATCCAAGCTGAACACACATGACTCACAAGGCTCACACATGCACAGTTTGACACCACAAACTGAGCAGGGAGCCTCGCTTGCTTCGACTGAAGCAGTCCACGTTGACAGCAGAGAGAGGACAGAGATTGGCAGGTGAACATGTCAACTGCCTCTGGGCTGCTTTAAATTACAACTACTGTCTATGAATGAGCAAATAATGTGACTACTGAACAGTGGCAGTAATGTCAAAGTGAATCAACAGGCTCAGAAAAAGTTATGACTGAACAAAGTATTCTGTGTTCATCTTAGAGCCAAAGGTTTAGAACAAGTCAACACATTTAAGTGTTGTGGCAATCAGACTTGCAAGGCAAGCAGCAGTGCCCTAAATGATCATGTTTCATTCATAAGGGGCTATTTAACAGCTGTAAACATTCAGGTCATTTTCAAAAAGCCTTTAGGAATAACCCTGATAATGTCATTTCAAATAATTGGGTTATCTCAGCATGAGCTTGGAGATTGTAAGTGAAAATGTGGGTTGTACACTTTTTTCTTGGATCAGGACATTTTAAAGATGTTTCTATGGGCTAACAAAGGGTCTAATGAAATGTATTCTTGGGTTGTGTTATGGGAACTGTAGGTTCAAACGTTTTGAGGAGCTTGATCCATTTAAAGAGAGGATATCTGACTGGGCCTGTGCTCCTTTCATTTTCACCATTGGTTTTGAGTTAATCTCTAATTATCTACCAACCAATGCTGGAAATCCAACACTAAAATTAAGACCAAACCATAAACCATGATATTCAAAAAGAGAAATCCTCAAAATTCCAGTAAGTAGACTTAAGTTGTTATACTAAGAACCTCTTTTGCACCCTTTTTACATGTTTTTTTTGTTTGTTTGTTTTTATTTTAGGGCCACTCTCTCCTATATTTGGGGAACAAGATGTGTGCCAATTGGTGTGACAAATCTAAAACTCTGAAGAAATGTGAGGTTGATAAAAGTTTCAGAAATGGCCATCAGAAATAGCACCACCTTTGTACAGAAGTTAGTCTTCCAAGCAGGCGGTTTAGGTTCAAATCTGACCCGTGACTCCTTCGCCACATGTCATTCCCCACCCTCTTTGATTACCTACACTATCAACTGTCCTATCCGCTTCAATAAAAGACAATAAAGAGATTTCGACTCCCAACATATAATTTTAACGCCATTCTGAGTGAAATGGTCTTCGGGGGAGATATTTGACCTGTTGATCCAACAGTGTTAGTTCCACTCTGTTAAGACTCAACTGATCTATGATCCACCCACTGCCATCTTAAATCATGCCCTTGGGCAGCGTCTTAAGTTGTGTTTGGATTTTGCCTCTTGTATAGTGATCCCTGCCAGGGTTCTTTTGCTCAAGTTACAGGCAGATTGTTGTTGTTTTTGATGTGAGACACTAGTGGTGGGTGGTAAACCAGTATCAGTACAGTCATCTGTAAAATTTCTGCCATGGAATGGATTTCTGCATCACTATCATTACTGGTTTAAAAGGTTGCGTTCAGTTGTAGCGCAAAAGTGAGGCATAACTGATCCTAACATAGCAAAATGATGTAAGTCGAATGTAAGTCCCTGTTGAGTCCAAGAAGCGAGCTGTGGCTTTAAACAATGCCAGAGAGTTAGCTATAAACACTACAGCTGCAAAAAGTACCGCTGCAGATGTTAAAGTGAATCAATGATCAACAAGCTACTTCCAATAATTCCTTCACAATAGAAGTCCGTAGCTGTGGCTCCTTTGCCGCATGTCATTCCCCACTCTCTCTTCAAGATAATATTTTATTGATCCCCAGATGGGAAATTCTGGAATTTTCTGGAATATTTTCTACACTATCCACTGTCTTGTCAGCTTCAAATACTGGCAAGAGGCCAAAAAATAAATCTTGAGAAAAACAAAACTAAAAAACAAAAAACTATGGCAGCCAACTGCAGATATAATAATATCTTTGTACTAAAAGCAAATAGTTAAATAATCTCAACAATGTCTCTGTTTCCCCAGCATCCCAATAAGTCATGATGGTGTGACAATGATCAAGAATGAGCAATGTCTGTCCTCTGGAAAAGACTGAAAAGATACTGGATAGAATTCAACCATCATGAATTGTATTATTCATAGATATGTACATCTTGGCCCAAGAGCTCTGAGTTCACTGTTTTAGGTTATTAATGTGCAGCTTTTCTCCTGAGAACTCATCTTTAAACCAGTTTAAGAAGCATTCAAAGATAAAGTCAACTGATTGGGCTTTCTGTTTGTGGCTTATCCAGTTCTTCATGCTGTAAATGTCTAACATAGTAAGGTCCATCAACACACTGATATTAAAATGATGCTACTGAAATCCTGCTGGCTTATAACACAAGCTACAAATGACCTACAAAGCAGAGAATACTGGACGAAGTCTGAGAAACCTCAGTCATTTGGTAACTGAAGGGGGACTGAAGGGGGATTTTGAAGCCAGTGTGCAGTGAACGCCAAAATGAAAATGCGGTCTAATGCTTACAACTTTCAGTCTAGCAACAGACAAAGAGGTGGAGGTGAGGCAGGCCTAAAGTCACTTTACAAACAGTTATACTGAGCTGTCTTGTAGTCATATCAGCCACGCCCTTAATTATGCACGACTCATATACTTCTCAAAATTAAAGCAGACGGGTTCTAAAAAAAAAACAGAAAAGGTTTTTTTCACTTCCACATTGGCCACATTTTAACCATGGAGGTTGTCTCTTGCCAATGCCATATCAAAGAATTATTATAATGGCATAAAACTATATCGGCCAACACTGTATCTCTTCTTATAGATCATTAATTGATATGAATTTGGGAGTATTTTATTAAAAATATTTGAAAAAAAAAAAACTGCAGAAACATCAATTGAAGTACCACCTTAAAGATTAGATTATGTGTTCTTAGGTGTGGTTGTGCCAAGGTCACAGTGCAGCATAACCATCTTCCTATTCACTCTGACACACACTCATAAACACGCATCTGTATCTTCACCCCACCTTACCTCCTGAGCTCATTCAGGAGGAATCAGTAGATTTCACTGCTGACCCGCAGAGAGAAGCTGAGCCTCACAGTCCGCTCTGTCTCTCATTATCTGCAGCCTGTGCGTCAATCTGGCTGCAGTCAGAGAAGAATACCTGTGTTTCCTTTGAAGTCTGGCCCTGACTACAGTAAATTATTAGCTTGCCTGCAACACAGCTCCAGGCCCTTAGGACACCCCCTGGCTGTTCCAGAGGTGGGTGCTATTACCTGTCATCACAGTTGTTGGGAATCTCTCAGAGAGGCTAATAAAGACTGCTGTGTCTGACTGTATCTCCATCAGAGACTGTCTTCCAATCCTATGAGGGGGTTTTACATGTGGGTGAGTTTACGTAGAACTGTAACAATAGAGAGAGAGACACATACAGGAGGAGGGGAGAGAGAGCAGCACAGCAACTCTGATTAAATAGCCAACATTCCTTTAAAAGGAAGAGAAGGTAGCCTTTGGGCTCCAGACAAGCCTGCACTTGTAAAATGTGAAAGAGAGAGAGAGAGAGAGAGAGAGAGAGAGAGAGAGAGAGAGAGAGATGACAAGTGCAGGGCTCCTCTTAGCAGAGTGTAACAGGAAGTGGCAGGGCCTGCTTCACATGGGGCCTCTGGGGTGCAGCGGCTGGCTGGGGAACACGTCACAGTCTCCAAAAACGGCTGCCTGCAACGCCTTTAACACACACATGGTAACATCTACTAACAAGCAACTGTTAATTTTACCAGGACAGAGCTCAATTTTTTAGTCCCAGCCCCCTCCCCGAGGAGTGAAAGTCATAGATGCACAAATATGACAAACTGGACTGGCAACCTGGCTGCAAAACCGTTGCTGTTCTTTACGAAAGATAAATAAAAGCATGACGAATAATGGCAACACGCACTATCCCAGCCTCCTGTCTGTACTCAATGGCTGCAAAGCGATAATGAAGCCATGCAACTCACTCTACAGTAATTGCAGTTTCCTGTGAGAACAGGAAACTCTTGCCTATTCTTCACAGGCAATGTCCTCTGTTTCACAAGGCAATATCATCAGGGCTAATCAATTATATGCAGACACTAATTACTGAGCACTGTCTGCACTCAACACCCCCCACTCTATATAGGCTCAGGGGTATAGGGGACAGAGGAGGAGGGGTGACTACATGGGTCAGACTGTGCAGTATGTTTCTACCTTCTTTTATGTTAAACCAAACCTGATGAATAAATAACTGAAGCAAAAGGCTTGATTTGGCACTGGATACTTTAATCTCTACTCACGTTGCTGAGAGCCATTGTTTCAAATGAAAAGAGCAGTAAAACTACAACAATGGCGGTTTAACAAGCAAAAACAAACAGGTTCATACACTAAAGCTGTATGAGAAACAACCTCATAGCGTCTATGATAAATGGCAGAGGGATACTTTGGAAGAATTCATAAAATTTGGCAAGGTCACCAGCTATAAACTCTCTTCTGACTACTTATGACACCGCATAACTCCCTTTGAGAATATTAAAGTGATTTGTAGTTCAGTATCAGACCTAAACAAGGCAACCCGTAAAATGACTTTCCCACAAAAAACATGGTCAAACTCTTCTACCTGAGATTGTTTTACCTGCATTACTGCCTGTAATACAGACTAAAAGTTGTCCAAGAAGAGTCAAAATGTTTCCAGGGCTACATTCAGAAAAGACAAATGTTAAATAACGGTGTTACAGAGTCGGCTTTTTAATACCAGAACAGGAGGCGGTATGTATGCAGACAGCCGAGCACAGCATTCCTGTATGTGGACTCTGCCGTCTGCAGCTCGCGCTACAACAGGGGAGGGTAAGGGGGGGTAGACCGTTCCTCTCGGTAAAACTAATATCCATTTCGACTTTAAATTAAGCACACAGAGCTGCAAAAGTTCAGACTCCTGATAATGCTTTTAGGTATAGTGATAAAATAACAGACTCACCCGTGAATTTAAGAGAAAACGACAGTCGAAGCGTCTGATAGGGTTCCTGTTCGAAAGTTGTCGTGTGTCAGTGGGAAAAAAACATTGTACGCGGAAGTACACATGAAAAAAACGCACAGGACTATCAGACCCTGAAAATACTAATTACGTAATGGTTGCAATTATCTACCAAAAATATATCGTATTAAACAGTAAAACCGAGAGATGACGTAACTATTTTGGGTGACTTTTACGGTTCGAGGGACAACGTTAAAAGTTAAGTGTTTTAACGGCTTGTTTCCGCACTGTGTTACACAATAACCCTTCCCCCCAGTTCTCTTTACTTTGCTTTCCTAGACGTTAATGACCTTACTTTTTGCCTAAGGGTTTGAATGGATGTTTTTTTTTAATAAATCAGAATTAGTTTTTGAGTAATAAAAAGTAGATGTATATAATTTTTAGGACCTCATATTTCACTAAGGCGTCTATATTTATAAGTTAAATTTCAACATTAACTTATGAGATTGTTATTTTGAACTAACAGAATTTATCTTTGCAGTAAACATCTTTTTTCCTTCAACATAGGCCTTATTTCACAACTTATATCTGTTGTAATAAATATAACATATTCTACTGTTCTGTTTTTTTTTTACAGCTGACCTGCTTTATTGTACATTTTCAAATTTCCATCAATAATGTGACACACTGCAACGCTGTAAGCAGCACAAATAACACTTAACGTAGAATCAAAGCATTTATTTGCATGGTAAATTGCAGAAATCAAACTTTACTCCACTTTCCTTATCATTAACCTCTACTTGCTGCTTTTCTGTTCGGCCTCCTTGCGCCACCCTGTGGAGAATGTGGAAATAACACCTTGGCCTCACGGCTTTTGGATGACCTTGCAGTAATTCCTGAGCTCTCTATTTAATTTGACCAGCAATGCATCTTATTTATAACATTTATCAAGTAGAAAATGTAAAAGCTTGATCACCACATAAAAATCTGTTTATTCTTGACCCCATAAACAAGGGATTTACAATGCAATACTGCCCCAACGTCACTAAAATGTCTCATGATCTTTATAATAATGCCTAGATAGATTTGTGGATCTATAAGTGTTTTTTTTTCTTTGCTGCTCATTACCAATGGATTATGTAAACAACTGCATTACTGTTTCATTCAGTAATAGTCCATAAGGGCTTGGGATGGCAACCCAGGGGTTGCTGGTTTAAGTCTCAATTGGACCTAGTCATTGGTCTAGTAGGTGGAGCTTCCTCCTTGAGTACTGCTGAGGCACCTTTGAGCAAGGCCATGAACCCCCAACCCCTCAGGTGGCACTCCTTTATGGCAGCGGCCTCTCACTATGACTTCTTGTACGTAACACCTACAAATGTAATAACTGCACATAAAAATAATACAATTTTGCAGCTTCCAATGTAATAAAAACATATGTAACTATTACATTTGCAGGGATTTACTTTGTTTATGGGTAAAATTTACTGTCTCTCAAAATTGTATTAACTTCCCACAAACATGTGAACATGAAAAATGAAAGCTGTAGTCATTGTTTGTTTATTGTAGCCTTTTTACAACTGCCAGGGGATTCAAGTGGTAAAATTTTCCATGAAACAGGAAGCTTTATTTCAGTTTCCAAACACTCGTAAAGCCATAAATCTTAGCACAAAAATATTGATATCAGTTTGGGAAAATGTAAACAAAACAAAACTCACAGGCTAAGGCTTTGCTGGCTCTCCATATTAAAGCAAGTTACTGTGTCCTAAACACACAGGGTACAAACTTCCTGAGACTAAAAACTAAGTTTGAGTGGACAGGGATTTTACATTATTGTAAAACTATAAAACTGACTGGGTTAACAGTTTTTTTATACATTGTTGGTCTATTAAGATTCATGGCTCTACCAGTGTTTTAAGACTGAGAAAACTACTTCCTGTTTCATGGCGAACAGTAAAATTGTCATGACTACATTTTTTGGCATGACTTGAACTTCAGCTGACTTGACTACACTGGCAGTTATAAAAAGGGGGCAACAAACAAACAATGACCACAATCATTTAGTGTTTATGTTCTTTTAACATTTGTGGGAAATTATTACAGTTTTTAAAAGTCAGAGATTTTTACCTTCCCTCAAACGTAACAAATCCCTGAAATTGTAATAGTTTTTGTGTTGGTGGGAATTTTGTTGTTAGATTTGCAGTAGACAACTACACTAACATTTGTAGGGTTAATGCGTTAAAAGCTGCAGATTTGTATCACATTTGTATCTTATTACACTGCAGGTGTAACACATCCCTCAATGTAGGACCCTGTTTTGTGTTCCTTTATTTTCTCCTCTTAAACAGCTCTTTTCATTCTATACTGTTTTTTCATTGAGCCCATATTTTATTCTACTTAACAAATGGCACTCTTAGACTTTAACTGAATCTTTATGATTAAACAAACATTCTGAAATATTGTAACAAATTTCAACTAATTTGAATTATTTTTAACATTATATTTTGCATTTTACTATTTTGAGTCATGTTTTTGATACTCTTGATGTTTTAAATTCCTTGTTTCCTTGTTTGTTTGATTTTTTAGACTTGATATCTTAGCGTGTCCTCTCTTGAACAGATGTACATTGGGTACCACAAGGAACTGTCCTTGGGCCATATTTATTTACTTTGTATATATAAATGAGATCCCAAATCAAATGGGAACTGTGAAAAATCATCTTTATGCTGATGACACAACATTATTATTTATTGCGCCCTCTGATGGTCAAACCCTGTCACAGCTACAAACAGCTTGCCATCTATCACAGTGCTCTTAGATCCATCAGTGGTGATGGATTTCGAACTCATCATTGTGACCTGTATAGCTCTGTAGGTCAGGTCTCCTTGGGCCTACACAGAAAGCAGCACAATGTTATATTCATCTACAGAGCACTCACGGGTAAACTCCTTCCCTGACATTACTCCTAAATATAAACATTTCAACCCAAAGGTACAGGACTGAATGGAGAAAGTCTGCTTTTAGTGTAGCTGCACCCTTTATGTTGAACAATTCCCAGCTGACAGCTATAAGTGTAGTTTTAAAAATATGTTTGTTGAACACTAAGGACAACAGTTCATTTGTGCTGGCTTTTTGCTGCACATCATTTGACTTGTAGGGGCCAAGTGAAAGGGCATAACTGGGTTAAAGGATTTTTTTTTTTTTCACTGTAAACCACAACTATCTTGGGCTTACTTCAAACCAAAAATGCTTCCTTACAGTTTGAACATGTCTGTCTATAATTTCTTTGTTTTTGGTGAGAGGGATGCAGATGATTGAGATGGTGGAAGAAAATTCATGTTGTGTGTCTTTATCAGCACGTATTTAAATTATCATCCTTGTTTCTACAATCAGATGGAGATGTGACAGTGGCTGATCAATTGCAAAGGTTAAAGAAAACAAAGCTGGCACAGTGATTTACACTTCTCGTTCATTGCAGAGGTTAGAAGTAGGTTATTTTCCTGAAAAGTAGTCTTTTTTATAAGGGGGGCTTATGGGACACTGACTGCTGGGATTATGCAGGAGTGGTGTTAAGTTTGTGTGCACGAGTGAATAGCATGTATTTACACTTTCTACACCATATTTAAAGTACACATATCTACTTTACACTCGAGCATGGAAGTTAATATAAAGGACCACTCAAGCCATAGGGAATGAAAACTACACAGATTTTTTATGATTAATTCACACAATGCAATTTTATGGTTTATATTTTTCATTTTTTAGGCCTTGATCTGCATTCAAATATCAAGTTTGGCTAAATAAAATGAAAAGTGAAGAGCAGCTGTTCAAATAGGTTTGTAAAATTTAATGATGCTTACTTGTTTGGATCTCCCCTCTGACAAGAAGTACATGTCATTAAATAAAAAACTATTAAAACTAAGAAAAACAACATTTTAGCAAAATTACAAATACACTAACAAACCAACAGCAAAATCATCTTTAAAAAAACACTCAAATTGGAAAAAAGTGAGAAAAAAGATGACAGAAAATTAGAAAAACTACTACACTCTTGCATATTATCTCCAATCTGTTTGTCTTTTAACTTTTTAACTGCCACTTCTGTGATGTTGCAAAACATGCCATTATTTTTAGTTTTTTTCATCAAGGCTTTCAATAATCTGTGATCAAGACAGGAGAAAATATGGATTGTTTGCAGAAACTCACTCTCAAATAATAATCAAACTTCTTTATCTGAGTTTCTTGAAATTAAAATGTATATTATTTCATAACTTTTTAGAATTAACTGCTATATTTTGTTGATCTGTGCAATAAAATTCTTTTTTTGTGGGGATGTTTAAACCCAAACCAAGGAGGACTTAGAAATACTGCTCACTATTAAAATTTGGCAGATGTGTCATGCCACATCTGATTGATCAGGATTCCCACTATTTACTACTTTTCCAGGATAGTGTAGCTGGTATGACAGGGATGTGATGTGCCATATACGAAATAACATACGATGATATAAAAGATGTGTGTAGGGCTGTAACCTGAAATCTTACATGCATGTGAATGATGACAATTGTCTGAAACTTATGCATCAGACTTTTAAGCTGCAGTATTTCAAGTCTAGAGGTGCTGTTAGTGTGTAGCCTATTCTTAATACTGTTGTCCTTAAACTACCTTTACGGTTTGACAAGACTTTCCAGGACATACCTGTCCTCTCATTGTGTTTTCCATGACTTCCATGAAAATTGGTCAGCTGTTTTCCAGGTTGCGTGGAAACCCTTATTACCGTTTTTTTAAAAAGTAATGTAGGAATTGATCAGACAGAAAATGTATCAGGTTTACAAATAGCTAGTGGCTGTGTGCTTTTAAAAAATCAGTCTAAGATCTCAGTTTGAGGCAATATGAGGGAAAGCCAGCATTAAAGTAAATGAAAGAGCCACAATGCTCTATAAAAAGTGTTAAATCTCTTCCAGAAACTCAGAGCCAACAACAGTTCACTATCCAGAATAATGTTTATTGCTTTGAAGATATTAATCTTTTTCTTCTTTTTTGCCACTTTCCATTTTTCCTCTTTACAGTAAAACAAAGAGATGACAGGTAAAAGCACTGCATTGTTGTTTTTGGATGTGTTCACACACATATACACACAGAGGAAACAGTATTTACAGCTGTTTGTTTGTGAACTCCACATGGAGGAGGTGACTGGAGGCCTTTTTCCTGTAGCAACTCAACAAACATAGAGCTTTACATTAACTTTACAATAGAGCTTTCACAACGAATCGTATACCGCCACTGTTTGACAAACCATCGGATATAAAGGCTATGAAGCTGTACAATATGGTTTAGTGTTCACTCTGTGCTGTGAAAACCGGGCCGCAGACAGGATGTTGTTTCAGTAGATCTGTTTGAGCAGAAATAAACCGTTTTTGAATAATTTTTCAAACAGCGTTTAATGTCCTCATGTAAACCAAATTGCTGTGCTGCTGGCGCCGACAAAAAGCACTGATTGAAAAATAATCAAAAACAGATTTAGAGGGGAGGATTTAAAAAAAGAAAATGCAAAGACCAATATTATTCACATTAGACTAATTACATTACAGTTACACTTGGTGAATGCTAACTATAAAAATAAGTCTACCGGCATATTTTTGAACCCAAAGGGTTTGTACGTCGGGCATCTGGCAAAAATGACCAAAGGGCACGATTAATTGGGTTTGAGACAATTCCCACAGTGTGAACTCTGTCCTCATCATAGAAAAACATCTTCAGAGTGCAGATCTTCTTCCATTAATAATTTAAACTTTGATACACCTAAGCTTATAATTTATCCAACATGTTTAAATACTGAATTAAATCACAACAATACAGCTAAATCTTATCATAGTGAATAATAATTAAATGTAATGTACACAATAATAAAATATATACACAGAAATATTCATACAAATTTCTAGATTGGTCCAGCTCCCTCTGCTCTCTTTTTCTTTCCTTTTTTGATAAAAATGTGCAGAAAATACTCAAACCACAGGACAAAATAAATAATCACACACTATCACAGTTATCACTATAAAAAAAAAGATTATAACATTTAAATAAACCTGCAAGAAACAATAGTGTTTGAAAGTAAGAGCAAAGTAAACTCAGAGGCAACATTTTTCCTCCCAGGATTAAGATGAGATGAAAGGATTTCATTAAAGAAGATGCTGGTTAAAAAGACCACTAGGTGGCAGCGTTTGACTATGTCTCAAAACTCAAAGTGATTTTATATATATTTATATATGTGGTCCAAATCTGGAGAATTACAGGACAAATGTGTAAAATTGGATCGATCTGAGCATTATTTGTTGTTCTGTTCTGTTAGTATAGGGATGTTGTTTGTTAATGTTTGTCAGGGCGGGCGTTGCTGTGCTGTAATTTACCACCTCGCTGCTTTCTATCATAGCTTGTCCGCAGACAGCAAATTGTCGAGTCCTTGCTGGCAACGTGTTTAACAAGTCTGCAAAGTGTGGAGCGATCATTTGGTGTGAGAGATCAAAACAGAAAGGACAAGATGGTGATATGGACAGCCAATACCTTGGGAAAGTGCACACCTAAAGATGGACACGTCTGCAGAGTAATGGACTGTAGGCGAGTTAAAAACTTACACGGCAAACAGGGAAACAGTAGTTCTACGAGTAAAGAACATAACTGCCTTTCCTGGAAGAAAGTGTCCATCAAGAGTTGACATTTTAAAGCAGGAAAGTGTCTCCGAGAAAAGAAAGGAGAGAAAAAGAGAGTTATCAGAGCACAGACTGGCAAAGATGGTGGACGCTGGAGAGAAAGTATTAGCTGTGGATCATTTTGAGAGTCTCTGTCTCTCTGTGTCTGTCATGCAGCGCCATGGAGGGGGAGAGCGAGGGAGGCAGGGATGGAGGAGGAGGAGTGAGGGGCATCAGGCTCTTCAGAGGATGCGGGGACACGGGTGGAGGGAGAGAGGAGATGGGTGGCAGCACGCTCCCTTTCTTCCCATCCAGTAGTATCTGTGATCGGCTCGCCAGGCTGGATTCCTTCCCAATGCCAAACTCGTGCTCGTTCTCGTTGTCCGAGCTGCAGTCGCTTAGATCTGTGATCTCCAGGTCCGAGTCTGACTCCGGGTCCTGCTTCACCCCTCCACCTCTCCTCTCCGTAGGGCTCTGCTGGCCCGTGACAGCTTCGGCTCCCAGTCCCACTGCTCCCAGACCCAAACCTAGCCCTGTGCCTGGAGGATTCACCTCCACCCTCTCCCTCTCCCCCAATGATGCCCCAATGTCCGTCCGACCCATTGACAGGCTCCCTGGGTACGGTGGCAGGCACAGTCTGACTGGTTGACCACCCGCTGTGCCGTTTGTGCCTCCAGTTTGCCCCGCCGCCCCTCTCTCACCTCCACCTGCCTCCCCTGGGGGGAGCAGGGAGGAGAAAGGGTGAGGCAGCTGGGAGAGGCTGCTCTGTAAAGGGTTGGGGTAGAACTGGGAGGGGTAAAGCGAGCCAGGGGGCAGTTTGGGGCAGTTATTGAGAGAGAAGGCCCCTGGGAGGTAGGGGTTGAAGCCCCAGGGGTAGTCAAAGGGTGGGTTGCGTGAGTACGGGCCCAGCAGGGACGGGGGTTTGGAGTAGCACGGGGCACCTAGGATGGAGAAAAATCAAGAAATGGAGGTTAGTGCTCAGGAGGGCCAAAGGTTTCTTGACATACAACATCCAAGAATGTTCACTAATTATACTCAGCGGTATTAGCAAGTCTAATGAGAAGCCACAGGGGCCAATTCTGGCACGGCTGCTTTCAACAAAAACCTGATGGTTCATTTATGCATGCCAGTACTGTGTAGCAATAACACAAAGATTCTACATGCTAAGAAAATCAAATGGTGAACTATCATCTTGACATGGATTATTGTTTCTGTATTTTGAAAGGGAAATATTTGGAGACTTTCTGCCTCTGTTTCTGCTGCACATCATCACAACAGTGACAGCCACATTGTAGAATAATCCTGCAGAGATTGAATAAAGAATACATCAGCAGGATCGTTCCTGCACAAATGGAGGTTAAGCAAGGAAGAAGAGAAACTTTGCAAATTGTCGACCTCTTTCCCTCAAAATGTTTAGCATCAATTGAGATTAATTGAAAAGACATTGCAAATTAAATATTGTATTTGAATCCAGTTCCTTGTTAGCTAGCAGAGAAGGGAGGTAAACTTGAGGTGATGCTCCAATTCAATTTTAATGAACAAACAAAAGCATTGCCGCTCGACCTACTGTACTTCCTTCCAACTGACAGCTAACTCAAAGATTCTCTCCCTCCACCTCTCCTCCCTCACTCTCTCTTTTTCACTCTGTTATTTACTATGCAGGGCTAATTTGACAGTGCTGAAGTCTCTGCGTGCTGGGCCAGGAGTAGCTGGCAGACACATGAATATTGAATCAGTCAGGCAGGCCTCACTTGCTTATGAAAACACAGTAATGGGCGCCCACAGGCCACAAACTGAAGCCTGCACCCTCAATTAGGGCCTTCCTGCCTGGGAAGGGATTAGGACAGCGGGGACACATGGGAGGGAGAGGAGGGTGAGAAGGGAGGAAGGGGGGGAAAAGGACCTGAGGACAAACAGAGCAGGGAGGGAAGAAAAAGGGGGAGGCAGGCTGTGTGATTAAAAGTGCATCTGTTTCTCTGTGGCACATTCATATGCATTCTGATGCACATATAGCAGAGAAACAAAGGCAGATGCATTGGAAAAAACTTGCAAAAATCAACACTGCATTTCCTAAGCCTTTTGCATTTCTCCGAATTAGACAACTGTGCTGAAAAGGCGGATGATTTCTTCAGCCTTCAACCTGTTTTGCACCACTGCAGATATGCATAATTCACAAGCTAACCTGGACTCTCACCTGAAGCACAGCCTCACTTCAGGCTGCGATGGGACAGCCATCTCTCTTATTTCCTTTAACAATAAATGTTCATGCCTTCCCATATCCTCATTCCTCTCCCTGCTCTCCTCTTTTCCCTCCACCATCTCTTCCTTCCTTCTTTTTGAGTATTCACCTCCTATATGCCCTCCATACATGTTGTCTTTTCCCTCTCCGAGAAGAAGAAGAAGAAGAAGGTGTGCTCTCTGGGATACCAATAGATTCCTGTTCTTCTTCTCACCTGAACTGAGAAAGGGGAACGTGTCCAGTCTCAGCTTGTCTCCTTCGGGCCCCGGTGCGGTTGTCCCTCGATCAAACAGAGACGTTCCCCTGCCGGAGTCTGGCAAACGAGGAAACAGGGACTGTATGGCCTGAGCAACACAGACAGGGAGAAGAAAGGGGAGGAGAAATATCAGAATATGCTATTTTACTTCCCAAAAAGAACAAATGTCATCCTGTGTATCCACTCTTTTGGTGCTGTTGTGTTGTGCCAAAGTTATGTTGAGCATCCTGCAGAGAGTGATGCAAGCAATGAAGTCGCAGCAAGGACAGGATAAAAAGAGGTGTCATTGGACTCTAGGGAGAAAAAGGGACGCAGGAAGGACGCAGGGGCTCAAAGACTCAAAGGCAGGAAGAGTTCAGAGTCAAATGGAGAACAGCGATTAAGATTGTGGGCCAAAGGATGAACGACCAAGGGACACAGCAAGAAATAGGACTGAGATCTTAGAAAGTGGCATGCATTCAGGATGTAGGGCAGCTGTGTATGTGTTGCTGTGTGACTATTTTTTCTGTGTAAAACAGATGAAGGAGAAGGAGGCAAAGGTAAAATAAACGGATCAGATGAAATCTCAGGAATGACGGGGACAAAGGGGGGATTTTTTTTCCCCGAGCAGGACTTTTGGATCAATAGTATCTGTCACCCCGCATCCCTGCAAGTTTGAAAGGCGAGACTGTACTCCCAAGCTGCAGGATCCACGTTGCTTAACAAACCGCATTAATGACCCGCCATTGATCTGATCTGACGCCACCCCCTCTGCTTTCAATTTCTTTCATTTTCAATCGATGACACATGGATACGCCATCGGAGACGGGGATGAGAGCGGGAGGGGATAACGTCTTCTTTTGTTTTTAAGGACAAGTTAAAACCCTCTCCCCCTCCTCCTCCAGCATCTCCTTCAGAGTCTGTCGCCTTATCCCGTCTTAAGACGAGCACAGACAAATGACGGGCGATTCTCCTGTACTGTACTTTCAAGTCAGAGACACTTTCGAGGACGTCAGATGTTAATTAAAACCAGCTGCACATGGCACACACATCAAAGTTAAAAAATACGATCTTTTCCATTTTTTTTTCCTTGAACATCCATCATGTGGCAAAGAATTAAAAAACTTAATTTCAACAACTTATCCCCTTAATAAGCCACATTTAAGGACATATTTTTGAACTAATTTCGTTTTTTTTTTTATTTCTGCTCTTTGTCTCCGAAACAATTTACAATCTCTCAGGGCAAACGATGAGCTTTCCAATAATATCACTACTAAAGAGTGAATGAAAAATAGACACAATGAACACCAGCCGCTCTCTTGTACATAGCAAATAAAGGCACAGCAGGGGCCTGAGATGCAACAGCAAAATCACTGGAGAAAAAAAGATTTCAGTTACCTGGATAAAATCCCAATTAATAAAGAATTAAGGGGAAGATAGCTACAATTTCTCCTTTTATTCTCTATTCCATAAAAAATGTGTCCCTAAATTCCATTTTTAAACCTGAAATACCAACATGCTAAAATAAACAACCTCCATTTAACATTGGTATAATTTGATGTTCTCTGTTGAACTCGTCTCATTTTTCAAATGATACGTTTTCTGTAATATCACACAATATTTTTTTAATGATTTTAAACATGTGAAGCCATAAGGTCAAATCTTTTTTAATTTTCTTATATATTTTGTTTATTTTTTTGTAATATTGTAATAACAATATGAGCTGTGAAAAATAAAATACATCGTGTTTATTAGATTATTAAATTGGGATCCACAATTCATGGCTCCCCTGATAAATATGAGAAAACATGGAAACCCTTTATGGAATACATTAAAGTTAAGCTCAGTGCAACTCTACAAGAGATGAGTCATTTTTATGTGTTTACAATAATATATTGCAATCTTTGTAACCCTTTTTACAACTGCCTAGTGTTGATGTTTGCCTGAAATTACAGGGCTTTCCATAGATATGTGGAATAGTCAGGTTGTGGTTAACAGTAGCCAGCTATGGGGGTTCGAAAGCGTTTTCCCCTGGTTCATTTAATAAAGTAAGGCACAAGTTGTAAGAGGGCGTCTGTGAGTATCCAACACTTAATTCCTTATAATCTGAGGAATGTGGAAGTTAAATTTTGGATTGGAAATCATCGATTATGATTAACAAAAATTCAGCTACTTCATGCATGAAGATTGACTGTTGCAAGATCCAATGTTTTATTTTTACACATTTGTTTTAAAAAATTGGTTTCAAGTAAAAAGCAATCTCATTGTGGAAATATGTTAACTGCTCTAAACGTTTAAATTAAATGATGACTTTAAAACCTTTGTCAAAAACCCTGCAAAACAGCCACTCATATTATATATGAGTGATTTCCCCATTATAGGGGGATAAAGTTATGTTTAAGTAGCAAAGAGTTTGTTTTAATAAAAAAAACACTTTATTTCTAGTTGATTCATTGTTGAAATAAATCTAAAATTAACTGAAAAAAATTGCCATTTAATTAAGTCAACAAAAGGAAAGAGCATCCACCTGTAGTTTTGTGAACAACTGGCTGTTTGGCTGACAGCTGCCACCTATGGAAAGCCCTGGATTGCACAAAGAATTGTTCTGAATATAAAAATACTTATTTTCTAGTTGATTAATTGCTGAACTAAATCTCTAATTTACAGGAAAAGTACAATTATATTAAGTCAACGAAAAGAAAAAAGCAGCTGACTGTAGTTTTGTGATTAGTTGGCTGTTTGGCTGCTGCTAATGGAAAGCCTTGGATTTAGAATTAGCTTTAATCTAAAAATACTTGATTTTAAGTTTATCCATTGTTGAAATAAATCTCAAATTGACATGAAAAGTACAATTGTATTAAGTCAATGAAAGGAGAAAAGCAGATGGCTGTAGTTTTGTGACCAGTTGGCTGTTTGGCTGACAGCTGCAGCCTATGGAAAGCCCTGAATTTCTCCTATGTGTTTTGAGACAATAAAAACAATAAATATATTCATGAAAATAGTGCAGATCAGCTTTTGCTCATACTCTATTTAAATGTCAATGTCTTTCATTTTTTTTTACAATACCTGCGGTTGCAAAATATCTCCCTATATCCAGATAAGTCAAAAGTGTTTTCTCTCACTGCTAAATTTGTCAGTTAACGTGAGGGTAGCTGACAGTTAGGTTAACCTTCATCTGACTGCATCAAAATGATGTGACTGCACCAAAAATACAAACAGGCCTCCATCCAGCAGGACAAGAGAGAAAACAATGTATGTCTGCATTAAATAATTTGGTTATTCATTTCAAAAAATGCAGACTTTTGTGATGTTTTCTTATAATCGTGATGATATTGTGATTTATTCTGCAGGTCTACTTCATTATCTACATATTTATCTCACAAACAAAATCTTCTGCCATTCCTCCCTCTCCCTGTCCTTTCATCCCACCCGTCGTACCTCTGGGCTGCAGTCTGGCGCCGTTGAACCCCCATTGAAGTGATTCTGAGCCAGAAAGAAAGGAGAGTTTGCCATATCCAGGATGGGGTAGTTCACCAGCACCACCTTACTGAAGTTAAACTTGTAGGTGAAACGTTTTCCTTTGGTTTTATGCAAAATGCGCTTGTTGTAGTAATACCTGGAGCAGAACAGAAGTAGAGGAAATCGAAGGAGGGATGGAATGAGGGGGTAAAGGATAAGGGAAAGAGGAAGAGGAAAAGGAAAAGAGGAGGGAAGGATTAATATAATGCTCGCATCAAGGTTTTTGTGTTTCATTGCTTACAGAAAAGAATAAGTAAACAATTTCAGCGCTGACGGGTGAGAGCTATGCTGATTTCCCACTGTTTTTATTCATCTCCTCCTACCTCCAATCAATTCATGTCTGCCTGCCTTGATTCAATACAAGATGCTTGTTTAAAGGGAAATTTTATTCAGCTGCTAACAGACAAAAAGTCGAAAAGATGAATCCCTTCAAGCCACAGAAGACATTTACATACAGTCAATGTTACACAACAGTATGAAAGAACAACAGAATAACAAAGCAAAATATTGTTCTTGATATGTACAGGCCTTTTTTAAAATATAAAATGGGTTATAGCTATTAAAATATTAGAAAACAAGCTATTATGCATCTTAAAACTATCTTTTTCAGAAAAAGATGTTATCTTGTCAAATTTTGGGGAGGATATTGAATTCATAGTTTAATATTTAAGTTGCACACTCTGAGACATAACAACCAGGCCAGGTGACGTTTGAATGTGAATTACAGAGAAGCTGTCAATGCTTCCACCGTGTGAAACACATTTACAGAAAGGTGAGACAAACATGACAAGTCTCCATGGTGATGACCCAGGTGTCTCCCGCTGGGCATGTTGAGCTGCTGTCATACCAGCTTCCTGTGCCACCCACCAAGGTGTCAGAGTGTACAGTCTGCCAAGATGATCAGCAGTAAAGGAGAGGAGCCATCTGGCTCAGGTGAAGGGGGAGAGAGTGGGGGGGAGGGGTTATAAATTTGAAAACTTGTGGATGCGCTATCACGAGACAGAAGTTTAAATCTCGTACGCCACCCCCCCCCCCCAGCTCTCCGATTTGTATTTTAAAAGTGCAGCAAACACAGAATGCAATAGGCGAGCTCAGCATTAAATAGTGTTGAGCAACGCCTCATTATGCAGACGCACAATATAAACACACAGCAGCATGTACGGATCAGCATGTAGCCACAGTGGCTGCGCCCAGTGCAATGATGTGTACGTGTTTTGCTTTGCGTGGCAATTGTGCCGTGGCCCTTAATTGAGCAATTAAGTGAGGCTAATTAAGAAGGCTAATTGTGGCCCCAGCCAATTCATAACAATTAGACTCTGACGACAGCCCCCATTAACAAGAGGCCAAAGGAATACGGAGGGAGCGAGGAGGGGGGCGTGGGTGGGTGGGGGAATAAGTCGGGTAGTGTGTATTTGCATAAAGAAACTGTGTGTGCAATTGGGGGTTGTAAACTGCTGAAGGTGTGGAGTGTGAGTTGTTTTAATCAGCTTTGGTAAGTTCAGTGCCGGTGCAGAGAAAGGAGAAGTCCAGGCAATTTTAGGCTGGAGCTTTAATTTTAGAATTCTTATTGAATTTTTTATTTGGCAGCTCGATGGTGAACTTTTCCATTAGGATGTCCACAGATAAGGAGGAATTGAGAGTATTGACATTCCTAAGGAAAAAGCCCCATCTTTATCTTTCCATTTACCTGACATATAGGAAAGAAAAAGCAGGGATTTGCCCTGAACTATTTATGTAAACTCTGCCATATTCTTAATCTGATAAAAACAGCCTTGTGCACAAACATGTACCTCAGTGCTCGGCTCAGCTTGTCATAGTTCATGTGAGGTTTGCACTTCCTAATCCCCCACAGCCGGGCCACCTCGTCCGGGTCCTTGATGACAAACTCCCCGTAGTCCCCCTGCCAGGCGATCACCCCCTGATACTCCTCCTTTTGCAGAAGCTCCAGGATGAAGTGCCACAGCTGGATCTGTCTGGACCCGGGGCTCGACTCAGGCTTGTAGGCCCAGTCTGGGAAGGCGAACCCTGGATATACAGGAAAAAAGATAAGAGGACGAGGGTCAGGGCCTGTCATTTGTCCCCACCGGTTGCCGAGGGGGATCGCTGTCTGAATGACTGATGAGTGATGGAGGTGAGGGATGATGTGTTTAATATCACAGCACGTGCCCTGAGCAATGTTAGTCTGCGCTAATGCCCTCTAGCCTCAACAGATTGGTCAGCGGGATGATGACAGCTCGCTGGGAGAGATCTGATTGATGTAGCTCAAGATTGAATTCTAAAAGACAACTGTTTGCATGGCATGGATGGAGTTAAGCAGCTTTTTGATTCACCAAGGAGTGAATCTGGTACTAACTAGCCTCGTAAGCACATTAGAAACACAACCAATTACCTCCAGAGACTGAATTTGTTTACCAAAAATATGTTTATTGGTTAATTTTTTATTCTGCAAAGTTTTGACTGAATTTTGGCTTGCATTGCTGTCATTTTGATGATGATGGCAGAGTTTTATTATAACTGCTTGTTAACTGACCTGGCGTCCAGAGAGCGGGCACCGGGGGGAGCAGTAGATCACTGACGCAGTTACAGTCCATGCCTCCACAACACCTGAAATCAAACAAACAACAATCAGTGACAACTTTAATGACTCTTTATATATAACTCCAAACACCACAAAAAAAATAGAAAACCAGAGGGGTTCCAGTTCACGGAAAATTATTCTCAGCTCTTCAGCAGATTCGCTTCAGTAAGTTAAAGTTGAAAAGTGTAAACTTTGTTGAAAAATGGAGGTATTGCATAAGAGTCTGAAGGCGCTGAATTAGTTCAAAATCAGACCTTAAATCGATGTGAAATATGGCAAGGTTATGTTTCATATGTCTCGGGTAGAGATCAGGTGTTTGATGGATGTGATCTTGTGTGGCCACCTGAGGCAGAGTCTGATGCAACATGGTGGACATCCCTAAAGTGCATTTATGAACAGGAGGAATTAAATAGACTCTTGAAAACTTGGTTTAAGTTGCGCCGTATCAAACAGAAAGAATGGGGCTTTTCAGTGTCTAATAATGCGCTTCATTGGTGGAGTTTGAAAAAAACTAAAGCTGCCCATTGTGCCAATTTTTTTTTTTTTTGTATATTACATGTAAAATATCACTCAGCTGCATGATCATTAACTACAGGAACTGCTGGGTTAAGTGTCCAATGATTAAGCTGTCTTTTTATGATATTTAGGCTGATTTCTTACTTTTCCTCTTATTATTATAATGATTTAGGGGCATAAAGACAGATTTTT
The DNA here is from genome assembly GCF_018320785.1 of Cheilinus undulatus. NCBI lineage: Eukaryota > Metazoa > Chordata > Actinopteri > Labriformes > Labridae > Cheilinus > Cheilinus undulatus. The sequence goes on along the minus strand of NC_054872.1, from coordinate 34,675,653 downwards.
TCTGTATTTTTATGGTTTTTAACAGGGGGTAGGTGTCAGTAATGAGATTGCGATTACACCACAGCTAATGATAGAGATGTAACAGTATTGTTAATTTGACGGTATCGTGGCGACAGAAATGTCTCACGCCTTCGTAGCCATGAGACGCTTTCTAACAATAAGCCTTCAGTCCAAAAAAGCAAAGTGGGAACTACAGTTATCATCATCCTTTGCGCTCTACTCGCTGGCTTGATCTGACAAAAATGGCGGATGCTACGAGTAGCTTTGGCGAACTGAGTGACAAAGTTTTAGGGATTGTGGAGGATCCAGCGACTTTTAAATCTGAGGTTTTGAAGCATTTTGGTTTTCCAGTGTCAGGAAATGAAAAAGGAAAAAAATGATGGACAAACAAAAACAGTATGCAGACACTGCCAGACTGCGGTGACACACTTGATGGAGAATACGAGTAACATGAGGAGCCACTTGGCAAATCATCACCCTGAAAATATTTGTGAAGATAGGAAGAGCAGAATCCGGCCTGGCCAAAGGACTCTTAAGGAAGCGTTCACAATCCCCCTTCCCCACAACAGCACAAGGTCTCAACAGATCATGAGGTATATCGGTGAATACATCACCAAAGACCCACAGCTGTTTTCAGTGGTGGACAACAAAGGTTTTAGAAACTTAGTAAACACGCTAGAGCCTAAGTGTAAGTTTAATGTTTTAAGCCAACAACACTTTTCTGCACATATTGTAATATTTAAACAGAAATTGTTATTTAATAAACGCTGACATAACTTTTTTCAATTCTTGATTTGTTTTCGGGTTGTTTTTTAAATAATACCACAATAAATACCATACCATGGTCTTGTTTCCGAGGTATCATACCATAAGATTTTGATACAGTTGCATCCCTACAAAATATTACTTACACAAATTCAGCATAGAGAGGTCTTTCCTCAAGGGGCGCCAGAATCAATGCAACCCCAATATTCCTCACAGGAGCTTTAAATAAAATGTATAGTTTCTGATGATTTTTCATAGCTGAGGATTCTAAATGAACTTGGGTGCTCTTAAAGCAAAGGAACCTTTTTTGTAGCTCGTTTGTTGTCCTTTTTATATTCTAAAATTAAAACTATACTTCAGAATAAAGTGACTGAGTACAAAACACTGCAAAAATGTCCTTTATTTCTAGAAAAAGGAGGCAATTGTTTAAGTGCTTATAGAATTCTTAGAGCTGTCAGCATTAATGCATTAATTGTGATGCAATCAAGGTCCATAATTTATGAGGTTTTTTACCCTATGAATCACAGTTATATTGTCCCTTTCAGCACACTTTGGCTAAGTTACTGCAACCTCTCCCTAAAGCCACAGTGGTGTCAAAAGTCACCTTGTGCTATCAAACACTTTTTCCACTGTCGTTCTGTCCTTTCAGTCCATAACAAGTTCCTGTTTCTGTGGTTAAGTTTACATCATATTCTTCTAGCTACCAAACGGTCCTGATGTCCTTTCAAAATAAAAGCAGGACTATATCCAACAGGAAGTCAATTAATGCTAGTTTAAGTCAGTACAAAAATCCAAACAAAAACAGTTTTAAAAGCAAAATAGTGGAATTTAAAAACGCAACAAAAATTGGCCATTTAATCATGTTTAAGAACAGACATTATGAAATTATCCACAATTTACATTTGTAATCATTTGATAACCCTAAAAATTTTACTACTTCTCATTTGCCATTTCACTCAAAACTGATGGGCCAACCATTCCAGAGATTCATTTTAGGGTCTTTAATACTTGTATGTTAGTCAGACGTATCCATCTTTGTACCCACCATTTCTTCAATCTTAGAAACGTTGCTAAAGTTAGACCTTTATTAACACGTAAAAAAAATATGTATGCTTTTCATACTAGTCATTTAGATTACTGCAAATCCCTTTATGCTGGGCTGTCCAAAGGTCACTGGAAAAACTACAACTTCCTCCAAATGCTGCAGCAAGAGTTTTAGGTACAATCAATATAAAACTGCTATAAATTATTTTTTTTTTTTTTTCATATTTTTATTACTATTTAACTTTATTTAAGTAATATATTTCATTCAGGAACAATCTCATCACATATCCACATAACCATTTTACTGGATTAGTCAAGCAGAATGTTTTGACTTTCTAGGGAGCTCATGGCTAGAAACCTCCATATGGATAGATTCAATTCGGACAATGCAAATACAATAAAATTAGTTAAAAAGCACTTAATCTGTAGTAGCATGAATCTGACTATGAGGGTGCAACAAGCTTCAAGGAGGTTAAGCTTTGCAGCATGGTGCATCAGCATTAATGCAAGCAGGGATTAGTGAGAAGTATGTCATATTAAATTTCAACACTATGTTGAGAAAGAGCTGTGATTGGCTTGTGGGAGCTGGGAGTATGACTACTGTGTCTTGCATGAACTAATGCTGTTTCATGTGTCTACTTTCTACCAGGAACAAAAATAACATGTCTAAATATTCGCCAGTTTATTTGAAACCAGTGTTTCAGGTGGTGAAACTGTAATAGTGTCACTTTAAAAAAACACTATTAAGTTTTGAAAATATTTACTTTCCTTTTAATTAGGTATCACAAATTAAAAAATGACTAATTACAGTTTTGCAAAGGTGAGTGGGTATACTCTCCATGTATAGTTATAAACAAAGGTAAAACAGATAAATTGTATTCAACCTTAAAATTACTTATTTAAGAATATGTATATCCACTTTCTAACAAGAATAAAAGTTAACAGCATGTGTCTAAATATTTCCCTGTTTAATTTGAAATTAGTTGAAAATGTCAGGTGGTGCAACCATTGTGTCAGGTGGCACAATCCCAAATGAATGAAGCCTCATATGTCATTGACCCATATATTGGTATCAGCTAAAATGAGCATTGACACATTTGAATATATTTAATATCCCCTATTATCAATAGTATCTAAAAAATCCCAGCTTAAGTAATGCACCTTAGGAGTGCATCACAGCCTAAAACAAACTGTTGATTTTCATGCTATCTCTGTACATCACGTTCTTTCACATGTTAGCAGGTGATCCAAACACATAAATGATAATGGTAGGAAAGTCAGGTTGCTTTGTCAATGGAGAGATAATATGCTGTTTCTCCTTTGACAGGAGAAAGCACTCAGATTTTGGTATTTCTATGATGAATAAGAGGATGAGATCTGGTTTGGATATCACAGTTTGATCAGTCTTGTTTTACAAAGCTCAGATGGAAGAGACGCCCCGCTACTACACTGCTATCTTTTAATGCCGACCTCTCTATCTCTCCCTTCACTCTCTGCTTCTATTTAATTATGCTCTGTGAATTTTGGATTTTCCCTCCAGCATTGAAATAGAACGTGAATTATTAAGGTGTGTTTGTATAAATTATTATTGCTAACTCCAGGCATTTCTCCCTCTCTCTTTCTCTCGCTCGCTTGCTCGCTCTCACCCTGCTCCTAGCCTTTGGATTGTGGTCCCTCTCTCTCCTCCATCTCTTCATCTTTCTTGTTTTCAAGCTGCTCCTTCTGTCTTCAGATATGGAGTTGGCATTCATCCTATCCCTATCTCTCACTTCTTTTCCCACATCATTCATGCCATCGTTTCTTATTTTTCCATCTTTTTCACGCCTGTCTCGTGTCTCTGCCTACTTACTTTCCTGTAATGAGTCTAAGTTTTCACACGGGTTCACAGAATACTTAGAAGTTACATCTCCACAGTAAAAGCACTAGAGTTTCTACAACAGATTATTTTATGGGTTATACAAACACACGCTGACTGAAGGCCTCAGCAGAGAGAGCTTAGAGTCTTTAAAAATGCTTTTTGTTGGAGGTAGTAATCTATAAGTTTCTTCTTCCCTGTGGGCTACAGGCCATCAGTAGTATATCATCTCTTTCATTCGCCATATTCTCGTGATGCACAGCATGTATACACTCGTCTCCTCCGAGGATTACATACTTGTGCTCTTCTCTCTGTCAGGGTTTCTCCAGTTACCTCTTCTACCACCTACGCACCGCCTATATCTATATCCATCTCCCTTTTCCCAATCTGCCATGTATGTATACAGGTGAATCCTCCCTTCCTCTTTCCCACCTTTTTCCTACTCATACACACCTATCGTCTCTGTCTCCTCACCCTCCCTCCTTTCCTTCCTCCCGCCCCACCCATCTCCTCTCTCTCTCCTGCTCTGTGTGTTTTGCTTCGGCGCAGTAATTTTCCGTTTGATTTCGGAGGTAATGCATTTTTTACAAATCAAAGAGGAAGCCAGGCTGCCCCCCCTCCTCCTCCTCCTACCTCCTCTTCTTCTTCTTCCTCCTCCCCTCTCTCTCTCCCTCCCTTTCCCTCTCCTCCTCCTTATCCTTCCCTCTCTCTCCCTCCCTAGTCTCCCATTCTCGCCCCCCAGGCCAGAGAGGAGATAAAGGAGCCCCCATCATTTCCTTGTTAGTTTTGATTTGGGCAGCGCAGGGCTTTCAAGTTCCCCCCATCACCCCCAGAAACATTATAACTAGCAGCCCAGGGAATACCGCTCCTCGCACACACTCTGACACACACATGCAAGCACAGGCTGTCAGATACAGACGCTCACAGATTGTAATAGATTGTACATGCACGGTGAGCGCACAGGCTCCAGCAGATTTGCCACAAATACACAGGTATTCAGGTACACTCTAAAAAATGATTCATGGAGTTAATGCTTCAAATAAATATGTTTACCAAAGTAAAAAATAACCTTCGTTAGTTGCACTAGTTTTAGTCAGTTTACATCATATTTTAAGGATTATGTCAAACTCAAAATGTAAGAGCATTGACTTCATGTAATACTTTATTGATTTTAAACATATTTGTTCCGAGTCCACTTAACTTTGAAAGATATTAAGTTCAGGTAACTTATCTATCTACTCCATTACAACAACATGCATCTTTACAAAATCTGGACTTGCCCGGACTTGTTCTGCTGGCACATGGAACCCAGCACACGAAAGAAGAGTTAGAGACACTGTTTTTCTTAGCAAATATTAATGGTAAGTTCTCTCTTTCTTTTATCAACAACAAACTGTACCTGCACAGTCTGAGAAACTGTTTGAATGCACTCCTCTTTGTGAAAGAATTAATTGATAAGTATTTCCTATGCTAACATTAAGCATCCTTTATGTCCTAAATCACATGCTTATGTACTAAGTACAGAACATTTTCAGTTCACACACATGGGATATGTGTGTTCACACTGAGAAGTTGGTGACATTGTGGATGTTATACTATTAGCATGCTAGTGTGCTAACTCGCATTAGCATACGATAGCTAGCTAGCATAATATTAGCAACAGCAGCAGATTTCAATCAATTAGAGGGCATTTAAGCCAAAGTAAGTGCATTTTTCTTATGCGAATAATGTAAACATAAAATAAAATTTCTCTACCATAGTTCAGTTTTACCAACTCCTCAGTAAGGAAAGTAACAACTGGCTGTCTTAAAAGTTACTAGAAGTCCTAAATGATGCTATCACCTTTTTTAATGTTTGCTGTAGGAGAGAGGAATAACATCGGAAGAGAAACTAAAAGAGTGTAAACGCGCACATCTCTAGTAAAAAACACACTAAATATGTTTAAACTTTTAAATTAAATGAATTAAACTTTCTTTTGTCAATTCTTGTTTTTTAAATGTCATAATTCCAACCCTCCTCCTTTATCTGGGCTTGAGACCAGCAAAAGTGACCCCAAAGAGATGCTCTGGTGGAATTACTGAGGTGTTTTTTGTTGTTGTCGTTTTTTTTCTTTTTAGTTTAGCCCACAACAAGCCACAGTAAAACATGAACATGTTTTACCATAACATTTTAACATCCTTTTTTTTTTTTATAAAATCTACATTAACAATGTAAATGGACCAACAGAATAAACTGTCAAGGTGGCTTTGCAGCACGATTCATTTGCAGTCTGGATGCAGAGGGGTGAACGTCTCCTCTCTGCAGCTTTGAGGGACTTCTGCAATGAACTGGGCTGTCTGCTAGTGCTGGGACAGGGGAGGGGACCACGGCAGCACCTGTTGTTAGATTTGTCTCTAGCTGCTTTTTTGAAGAACAGGGGCTAGAGGGGTCTGAATACTCACTAAGTATAGCGACAAACTCACTAAGCTGGCAACATGGACGTTGTACACAACGTATGTTGTACTATTATCACGCTAGCGCGCAGGCTAGCATTAGCATCCGCTAATGTGTTATTAGCAACGGATGCAGATTTCAATCAAAAAAAGGTCATTTAAGGCTTAATAAGTTAATTTTCCTTCAGTTAATAATGTTATAAAATACATGTTACATGAATTTAACAGTGAGTGAAAATAGCTGTCACATTTCAGTTATATTGTCCTATCATCTATTTAATACTAAAATTTAAAAGGCAGCAGAAGAAAACAAAGGCAGTTAAAACATTGTCACATCCTGTCATTGCAAAACAGCAGGGCGCAATTTGGGACAATACTAAAGCGCTGTTATTACGTGCTCTCTACTGCATTTACAGTGTATTCAGAAAGTATTCAGACCCCCCTCACTTTTTTCAATTTTCTTCCATTGCATCCTAATGCTACAATAATAAAATCTTTATTCTTATTAATCTACACCCAACATGAAAAAAGTGAACACAGATTTTTTTTTTTTTTTGCAAACTTGTTAGAAATAAAAAACTAAAATATCACACTGACATACGTCTTCAGACCTTTTTCAAATGCCCAAAAAATTTAGCTCAAGCACTTCTCTGAATATTTGCTGAAATATTTCCGCATCTTGACAGAAGTCCACCTGTGGTGAAATAAATTGACTGGACATGATTTGGAAAGGCACACACCTCTCTGTAGAAGGCCTCACATCTGCCAATGCATATCAGAGCAAAAACCAAGCCATGAGGTCAAAGGAACTACCTACAGAGCTCAGAGACAGGATTGCTGACAGACACAGATCTGGGGAAGGCAACCAAAAAAAAAAGGATCCCAAGAGCATAGTGGCCTCCATAATTCTCAAGTGGAAGAAGTTTGGCACAAACAGGACTCTTCAAGAGCTGGTCCCCAAACGGAGCCTCTTCTCAGTGTAAAACATATGCAAGTTTGCTTTGGGTCTGCAAAACACTCTACATGAAAGCCTGTTTGGCTTGACTCAAAAGTCAATGCAAATTGTCACCTTAATTGTACTAAGTAAGATCAAAGTAAAATAAAATTGTTTAATGAATGAAATAAAACAAATTCTCAGCTTAATATGACCACAACTTTTGAATTACAATTAAGTTAGAGCCAGGGTATAATTTTTTGGAGTGTAGCCGACACACACAGACACACAAACACAGAATAAGACATGGAGCCCATAGATATTGACTCAATCAATAGAGACACACTAACACACATCTCAGCGAGCTGAAAGACACTTTGTTTACTAAAGATGCTTCAGCACTGATAGAGCTCAGAGAACTATGAAGACAAAAAACAAATGTATTTTATATGAAAAGAGCAACTTTGGACACAAACAAAAGCACCTTTCTCCCACAAAAGGCCACCAATAACACTAAGGACGGATGATGGATCACATAGTTAGCAGTGACAATGGTAGAAACACAGAACAGGGCCACATACACACTCACATCTTCTCTGTTCAAAGGAAATCTCAGCTTTTAAGTGTAAGCCTACACTCCATTGAGCAAACACACAAACCTACAGCTCATCCTCCGGTGTCTTCATGACTCATTGGCTTTGATAATACAGTCAACAGTTGAAAGATTGTGCAGGTGTTAGGGACACTTACGCACACTTATGCCAGGTAGAAGGTGAAAATGTGCCTTGGCTGTTCGCTTCGAAACATTTCAAACAGACTCAAAAAGGCAAAATCATCCTCAAGCCTACATTTCATGATTTTCATTTTGTTTTTTTTACCATTTTAGAGTAAGAGCTGTAAACATAAGTGAAATATGACACCAATAAGTTAGTATGCCAAACCTGTTAGAGCTTACACATCCAGATCACGCAGAAGAGCATCAGCATTCATTAGGCATCATGTTTCTCACCATTCAGTCAATCTAGGTCCAATGTTTACTCACTTTTTGCCCTGTTTTCCACAAACCAACCCCTTTACAAAATATATGGCTATTAAACGGCAAAAAATTCCACTTCATGATCTGGTAACTTTGTGGATCTTTGGTTGATGGGTAGATAGAGAACAGCTGATTCAAAGTGACTGTACGAGGACGGTGGGGGTAGGAAAGAGCTAAAAGACACTTGAGTAGTTTTTAGACCATATGGGGTTTATTGAGTAGATTGTATATTTAATATTTCTTTTTTTCTATTTTTTCGTTTCACTTTTTTAATGCTTTTATGCTAGGGGTGTGAATCTCTCCTTCTCAAGACGATCCGATCCAGCTAGCAAAAAAGGGGAAAAAAAGCTCATTTCAAAATAATCTAAGTTCATTCAATCTTATTTATAAAACAGACTAAATGCCAGGCCTCCTGTGCTAACATTCTGAAATTATGTTTAAGAAAGTTTTCATCACACCCAGGTGTCCAGGTGTCTTACTTTGACATTAAATTTGGAGATAAATATTAAAATGAGTTTTTACTGGTACATGTTCGTCCTTCTGGACTTGTCACTTCCTTAGCATTATTAATCCCAATAACAGTACAAAACTAAATATCACATTTTTCCAAGAAGCACAAATTACAACGAATTTAGAGTCACAAGGAGATTCGGATAAAGATAGCTCTGTGTGTCTGCTAGTACAGGAGAACAAGGGGTTAAAATAATACTGAAAACAGTCAAATTAAAACAGCTTTCTATACATATTTTTCCTTTCATAATTCCTCTTAATGTGAGTATTCAGTATACATGTCGCAAAAACATCATTCTTTCCTTTCTCTGTGTATCTGACCGTTCTTGATTGTTTTCATTCTTGAATTAATTCATGGTTTAGCATTAGCATTTTAGCTAAACTTTAGCTTCGCCGTCTCAACAGGTGTGATTTATGAACTGCCGAAGTTCTTAATCGCTTTTCTCCAAAGTGTACAGACAGGCAGACATTTTGAAAGTTATCCTTCCTTCAAATAAAGTCCAAATGACTTTTTTTCCTGAGGTGCAGAACTGTAACTTAAGGACATTTAGGCGATGACCGGTGAAACACATCCATCTACCACAGACTGTAGAAAGAATTGGACAAACCCAGTGTGACGTCAGTTGTCTGCTTACAATAGGTGGACTCAAACGGCTCTTGAAGCCCATCCGTGGAGGCTTCCATATTGAAATTGCGGTCTCAACCAAACTTTGGATCAACCTAACGGCCTGCCCACTAAGCGCGACTTCCTGTCAGCCTGCTAGCTAGCATTCTGGTTGACAGAAACGGAGCCTCTGCCTGCTGAGCTATCTGTCAATCAAATGAGACGTGCCAATCAGCTGTCATCCGTCATCCTAAGTATAATCCAAACGATCGTGGTACAAAAAATTTACCCCCCGTACAGTGGGAGCACAATAAGACACTAGCTAATGAGACACGTTTGGTGTTTTGAACCAGGCTGTAAACCAGTTTATTTCTAGTATCAAAACTGGCTGTTTAACATGTGTCCAGACGGGATTTCCAGTGTTCCTGCAGCCAGCCTCAAGTGGACACTCGCAGTACAGCAATTTTTTGCACTTCCACATTGGCTTCATTTTTCAGGACCGGAGGTTGTCGCTTGCCAGCTACCTAGCTGCTCCTACGACAAACGAAACTCTCATTTAAAGGTAAAAGGTCACCGCAGGTCACGCGAGATTGCAGATGCTGAGCCAGAGCATGGGAGAACGGGCTATGAAAACAAGCAGCAGAGCCTCAATTAACCGATCTCCAACATTAAAACCAGTCCAAAGACCGGTTCGTGCCGCATTTCTATCGATCCAGGGCTCCGCGGACAGATGCACTCGGACCACTGACGTCAAGATCGGTTAACCTATCCACATCGCATTATTTTTATACCACTATTTTATAACTTTACTGAAGAAAAGAACTGTAAGATGAATCAGAATGAGAGAGGAGAAAAACATGCAGTAAAGTGCCAAGGGTCAAATTGAACCAAGGCAGCCAGCTCTAAGGACAACAGCCTCTTTGAACGAAGCACATGGATCACAAATACTCAAATCAAGGCAAAAGTATACAAAAATACACAATTACACTTAGCCACATTTACTTACAAGTCCAGAAGGACATCTTATTTCAAGATCTAAAATCCAAAAATTATGCTCTCAATGCTTGTAGTATGTGAAAATATCTGCCAATGAGGCAAGCAATTTTATTAGTTGAATTTCTTGAAATAAAATGTTCAAAATAATCTAATATAGACGTCTCATTTCACTATTTGCCAATGTTTTCCCCACTTGCTAATAATTTTAAATGTTGCAAGCAGTGACTAAAACATGTTTTTAATATAAGATTTTTATCTTAACTTGTCAGATGAATGTGTCTTGAAATAAGAGTAAGACTAATTACTAATAACTAGTAACTAATTACATTTAACTTCATTAATAAATATGAGTAGCATTTTTATTTTACTCGTACTTTTCTGAGAGGATTTAAAATCTAGTTTTACTTTTTCATATCTCAAGTCAGAGTTGTACTCTACTTATTCAACATCCGTTACAGAGTAAAAAATGACTAAATACATAATTAAATCCATAAAAGGAGATATGCCAGATATTTTGCCTGTGCTACTACATAACTGTCTATAACAGAAATCTGCTGTTGCAGCATTTTTATTATTAAGATGTTCCATCAATCTGGTTAGAAATTCAAATCTAGAGATTCTCTTGTTGTCTCTATTCAGTACTTTGAGTAAACTTATTATTTACAAAATTATTTACTTTTTTACCTTTACTTGAGTGGATTTATAAGCAAGAAATTTCCCTTCTAGTTGAATACATTATCATCAGAATAATGGCACTGTGGTTTCTGGCTTAATTCCAAGTCAGACGAGGCTTTTCTGTGGGGAGTCTGCATGTTCTCCCTGTGCATTTATGGGTCTTATGCTGGTACTCTGGCTTCCTTTAAAAGTCCAAAGACATCCTTGTTTGGTTAATTGTTGACCCTTAATTGACCACAGGTGTTAACGTGG